>NC_040231.1:19170673-19473704 GCF_001444195.1 Xiphophorus couchianus | reverse complement strand
ATGCGGATAACAGTTATTGGATACAACGATAATCGCTGAATTTGGTGACAGCACCAAAAAGAGCGAGCCGCATTGGGCTGCAAAATATCCCCTTATTCTCCTGGCAGACAGACGGGCCGAGCTGTAATGGCCTGGCCCCTTAAAATAGCTTGATGGCAGACACATCAAATAACCCCTGGATTTAGTCATGCTCAGGGAAAAACAGGTCGACAGTGCAATGCTTACTGATTAGATTCACACCCGGGCTTTTAACTGTGTGTTTGGATTTCAAATCGACCATTCACTGAAACCAAGCTCTGAAAGCAGTGAGTCAACGTTACAGTCAGAAAAAACACAATAAATGTTTAAATTTTGTTTGCAGTGATTCTACTTGTGAGCATGCACATGCTGAATAGTGGAGGCAGACTGCTAAAAGCTTTGTGGGAGGTTTTGTTTGCTTTCTGTATCACTGGCCAGCTGACAGGATTATTCATTGAGACGATGCCTGTTCGGCCACACAGCGGAGCGGGCTCCACCCGAGACAGAACAAAAGAAAGCTTTGTTTTAATTATCTGACTGCTCTCACTGCAGCTGACATTTCGCTTATCCGAGAGTAATCAATCAGGTGTGTGTATTTGTGTCACACATCTGTATGCCTATGAGACCGACTTACTGAGAGTACAGAGTTTGTTGCGTCCGACTACCTGGGAATGATGTGTGTGTTGGTCTGCGCTTCACATCAATCCTCACAAAGAAGGCAGTTTCAGCAAAGTGTCGCACCTCTCAGCATCTTTTATGCTTTACTGAACCCGAGGGAAACACACAGAGTCAGGCAGGAAGATTGAAATCTGCTCAGCTCAACTCCACTTACACACAAACACATAATACATGTCATTCAAGCAGCTCTGTATGCTGCTGTAAATCCAGTGTTAAAAGTCAGGGTAATGTCTGTTCATGTGCGTATTTTACACTGAACAAAGATCTCTGTTTTTTTTTTTACTTTAGAAGTGTATTTAGAGAAAGACTCCACCCGTGAGTCTCTGCCACAAACTATAAAGATATGGTAATGAGGTTGGGGAATTTTCCTCAGATCTGGAAGCTTGGAGAAAACAAGGAGACAATAAATACAGCAGGAAAACCCCGTTTGATGGAGGAGGCAAGCCTGCTATGTAATAATGTATGATTCACAGCTATTTTAAGGCTCTGGATCACAAAACCTAGATTTCATCAGGGAAATCTTGCAGAAAATCCTCAGTAGAAACCATGTCAAGCTAGAACAACCTAGTACTGGGGTTTAGTGTAAACCTATAAAGGTCTGGTTTGATATCCAGTTTTGATGATTTCAGTCTATTATATTTGATTATAAGATGAATAATTTCCAAGATAACTACAAAAACTACTGCATTAAATATATTAATATATATCTACATTTTTGTTGGAATTGTTTCAAGTGCAAAACAAAGCTTAATCAATTATGTTTTCCACAATTATAAGAAACAGAGAAACTCATTGGGTAAACACAATACCAAACCAATAGCTAGCACCCATTTTGCATAGAAATTAATTGAATAACCATTAACTGATATGAATAACTCTTCTAAAATAAAGACTGATAAATCCTAACATCTGGATTATGATTCAGTCGATCAGCTTAATAACAAATCAGTTATTAGACAAACAACCATGGTTTCATTGAATTGTTTTCTTCTCAGGTAAAATTCAGCTCAGAGCATTAGCGAATCAAAGAAAAATGGTTGAGTTAGTCACTTGACTGTGTGTGTAAATACTAATTTGATTGTTGCCATCCAGTACTAATTAGAGGCAGCACGGACAGAGTCGGGTCGAATGGGGTCGATTTAACAGCAGCACGGATCCAAAGATGACATAAACCTGGATTATCAGCATGTTTATTTTAATCATCTTACATAACCATCACCAGTGTTAGGTCACTAAACAGGCCACTGTAAATAAAAAAAGGGATTTGCCCAACCCTAAGTTTCACATGTTTATGTTTTACCTTCTGTGGGACACATCCACTCCTTTAGATATGCTTGACTGGTCCACAATGAAATTGTAGATTAAACATTCATGTTTTTCAGACAACAAATTTGAAAACATTGCTTCTATTTTGTTTCCAGCTGATTAAACTTATGCAGTTCTCGAACACTGTGGAACTCCTGAGAAGCATTTAACAGAGAGAGACTGGTTACTGTAAAAAATATCAGTTTATGTTAAAAAACAAAGGAAAGAATTACTGCCTGCATTTAAAATATCTCAGTAGACAAACTAAAAACTAAGACCACGTACATTTGTGACAGTTGTTTTTGTGGAAGATATTTATGGTGTTAGTAAGCAGAGGTGGTCCCAGTCTGACTGTTTTGCATTAGCCACAGTTGACATTCATATCCTCTGGTGTGGAAGATCAACTTACTCAACTTAAAATAACCTGTGAACTCTATTAATTTCCTACTGTCTTTTGTTTCACATCAGTTTCACCAATAAACCAGATGCAGAAAAGTATAACATATTGGCTGTGTATCTAACATAGTTGCAGTTTTCTAAACTAACAAAAAAGAGGTTAATCAAGACCTGCACACTTTGCAAATAAGAAAAAATTAAAGTGAATACGCATTTAAATTCACATAAAATTTAAGACACTCAAATGAATACACTAAGTTGCTAACTGAAAGCAAGTGAGATAAGGAGGACAAATAAAAGCTCTCAGATTACAGAACAGGTGACTAAATTTATTGTTCTGGATGACCAACCTATCTTAGTCATCTTTTGCAGCCACTGACCCACACTATGTCTTCTGTCCTGCACACTGCATAGCTGACACGGGGCTCCTCAAGCTGCACGAAATGTTCAATACACCCTGGAGGATAAAGGATCTAACGTCACCACGGACCTTACCACAAGGGCCGCTTTTCATTGGCTGATACCCATTCTACGTGGTCACGTGGGTGGCCGTCTCACAAACACACTTAGCTTCCCGTTAGCTAAGTACAGCATAAAGGCAGAACTGATACAACTTCTACACCTTGAAGCCTGTCTGCTACACAGTCTTACGTTAGCTAAACAGATCAATATGCAATGTGTCTGTATCTGACATACACTAAAGATTTTATTTAAGCAGAAAAGGCTTTGGACTAAACTGTTACTCGTGTTAGCCACGTTAGCACCAAGTACAGCTAGTCAATCAACCATCACTGTGTTCAGGGAAGCTCTGATTAATAATAGAGAAATAAATATCAAGCCTGGAAACTTGATATCGTAACGGACTGAACGTTATGTTTTTAACGTCTTTGCTCGTCTTGCGGGGCGCAGGCGGTTGCCACGGTAACAGGTGTGCTTAAGCTACAGAGAGAGAGAGTAAAAAGGTAGGAGTGGTTTTGAGTTGATCACCTGTTCGGGTTATTTTACCTTTGTTTCCCTTTGCTGTGGCGCATTACAGCCGCTGTAGTTTCTAAACGTTGTACTAATTACCTCGTTAGTTTGTGAGTTTACTTCATTCACAACAAACATCAAATAGAAAAAATATATTTCATAAAATTTTAACAAACAAATGGCTTCTACCGCGATAATTATGTGAAATTACATTAATTATATCCCAACTTCAGAAGATTTGCCTTTACCTTTACAGAGCTCTTTGGTTCCTCCTATCAGTCTGTAGCTTCTCATATTGACGTCATCAAACCAAATTTCAGATCTACCATAACTGACTGACACCTGCTGGCCTCAGGTTTGCAACCAGCTTGTGACTGAGAAACCAGTAACCTCCTCCCAGATGATGACATGAACTTGTTCGTTCCTCTGTCCATTTAGTAGCTGATATATTGTGAAAATCCGGTAGAATTGATGCACTAATGGAGTCATGTTGCCGCGAGGCTTTGTTTGTGAGACTTGGGGTCACGTGGGTCGGTTGTGGGCGGAGCCTGTAGTGCAAAAATTTTAGTTTTTAGGATCCACCTAACCACTTAAAATGAGGTGAATATTTATGCAATCCCTCATTTTATGTAAAACATATTTTTTAATTTTCATTATTTTTGTAAAAATCTGTTTTAATTCTGATGTTAAAATGTTTTTTAAGTTTTTGATCAAAAATGCTAGATTACATAGATCATGATAGATTTATAAAAGCAATAACAATGTCCAAGTGAGTAAACACTTTTAAAAAGGCACTATAAATAGATTCCTCATTGATCAAAAACAAGCTGTGCTGCATGTACAGTGGTTTAATAGATGCAATTCTACAGACTATGAAATGTGGAAATTGATGCGATAGTAAACACTGAAAAGATTTTCCATCTGTTCAGACACTATTTAACAATATAATGCAAGGAATACAAAAGAAAATCAAAAAACAACATAGTGGTTTAGAGCCTTAGTCACTTTGCACCCATGCTTTAGTCAGGTGTGCACAAATAAGTCCTCTCATAACACCATGGAACAGAAACCATGGACCGACTGAGATGTCAGTCAAAACATGACATTGTTTTAAACAATTAATATGGCTCAATAATGGCTAATAATACATCAAGGTTGGTGTCTATCTGCAGCAGTTTCAAGAGTTTAATCAGAACAGAACCATATCAAATCACAGACAGAGTACCCACCAACAAACCAGATCGAGTGACTGAAATTGCAAGAGGACTGATCCATTAAAGCACTAACAAAGAGTTCCCACTGAGTCTATAGTTCTGTACTTCATTGACCTTTTATTGTTGATAAGAAAATCTAATGCTGCATTTATATTGTATTGTATTATGGGATCCCACATGAGAGATGTTGCTATGGAATTACCTCTAACTGGGGAGCTTTGCATTAAAGAGAAGTCAGTCAGCCTAAATAACTAATTGACACACCACCTCTCCCTTGGATGTTGTTTGTTTGCAAAAGGGCAAATGTAACACTGATGGGTTCTAGAGTCGCTATCTTTCAATCAGTATAACAATATACTGTCATTTGAAACAAAAGTAGTACACTAGCACAGTCTAAAACTCTTAAGTCCTGTCTTAAAAATCACAAAAAATGATTTAGATTAATAAAATAGAATAGAATAGAACAGAACTTATTACTCCACAGCAGGGAAATTCAGGTGCTTCATGATTTTTGGAACATACATATAAATAAACTCAATTTTGTAAATATTTTGTACCCAATATACCCAAAATGTTACAACAATTTGTCAGAAGATTAAAAATTTGAGACTGAGAAAGTATGGACTTTGGAAATTAAAATTATGAACCCTGGTGAAACCTTTTTTAGCTAAAAAAAAAAAAAAAGTTACCAGTACCTAATTAAATGCTCAGGTCTACAGAATGCCCACAACAGATTTCAAATTTATTTAATATGCATTTGAAGATGGTGACTTTATCCTATATGTAGAAATGCAGAACTGATTAGTCCACATCCGACAGACTTTGTTACAAATTGAGGATTTTACTATTATATCCCTTATAATAACAAGTGCATAATTCATGTCATAGCTTATTCTTTGAGAAAACAAGAATGACATTATAATAGCACATTTGTTTCCTATCGGTGTCATCTGCTTAATAGCATGAAGCACTAAAAGCTGCGGGTCAAAACTTTATTACTGGGCTGTATTGATGATGCATGTTTATCTGTGTTATGGCTTAAATCTTTCTAAGTTTATCTTTTGTTCCATCTTTTGGTGCCTTGAGTCTGTAATTCAGAGACGAGTGTTGGTTAGATGTATGGGACAGGTCATGGCATCATGGCAGCGAGCAACCTTGCAAGCATGTTTCCTGGGTGTTTTGTTAAAGTCGGGGAACAGCTTATCCAAGGCCTCATAGCAAAGACAGCACTGTTAGCCTTTGGCAGTCATAAATGATGATGGACTATGAAGGTTAGTGTGATACATTTCCTACTGGGGATGGGCTCCAGATGTACAGTGGATGTTCACACACGTGAGTTATTCTAGGTGGAAGTTGGCTTCTTTGTGTGCATAATGTTGTTTGTGTGCATTTTTCCGTTATTTTGATTCACCCTTTTGTTTTAATTAATATGCTTTCATTGAAGATCTATTTTGCTTCATACGATATTGCATTTGACTTTCACAACACAAGTGAAAACTGAGACAAATGTGACAGAATGTCACATTTGTGCAAATGAGCCCACACTGGTGTGCTATACTGAATTAAATATTTAAAAATATGTTAATGTACCATTAAACAGAAGTCTTTCAATTTGTAACAAAAAAAGACAAGAAAAAAAACTTTTGCATATTTTTTATTCAACATCATTGTGCTCTATTGTATGCACAAACTTTATATATTATATGAGTGAATTAAGTATTTATGTAGCCCCGTTCACATTTAACTAGTGGGTATAGAAAAACGTGTCAGGAAAATGTAGGTTAATCATCATCATCATCATCATCATCATCACAATTCTCAGTGTCAGTACCACAGTGACATCCATTGGAGCCCTAAAAACATGAGAAGTGCAACTAAAATACATGGAGTTACATGTTCTAATTACTGGAACTTAAAATCTGATTAAACTTCAAACTAAAATACTATGTTGAAGGAGACTTTCCTGTCTGGCTGTTATACGAAAATGTTTTTCACCACTGATGTAATGAGACAGACTTATGTTAGCATTAGCCTTTATGGTCACATTTTCAGTTATTAGAATATGTGATTCTAAGTCCAAATTCTTGAAAGCACTCTCTGGAGTTTCAATGGTGACAGAATTAGGAAGCGGTCCAATCAGAGAGCACAGTACACCAGTCCAATTCCCTGAGTCAAAAGTCTCCAAAGGCCTGCTATAGGAGACTCTACTGCATGTTTCTGTCTGCTGTTTGCTTTTTGAGCTATATTTACTCCCACAGTGGATAGTCTCTTGCAAAAAAAGCTCCTTGCTGTGACTTGTTGTGGTGCAAAACTCAACCAGTTTCTACCATGTGTGCTTGATTTTCATGTGTGTGGCCTGATTGGTGGTGTTTTGAAACTGAATAAACATTGCACTTTAATTCCTGAGAGAAATCACTACATTGAATTCTGTATTGTAGTAAAACGTTATAATGTTTAAATGCTTGAATCACATTAAGTGCTTGTCTTCAAATATATGTGGACGATAATTTAAAAATCTTGTAATAGGTCCTTTGGTTGGCTGGGCCTTAGGACATGTATATGTAAGAACATGTATGTGTTTACATTATCTTTTTTTATAATAGTTTATAATTTTGTGACATATTTAATGTAATTACAATTCATAATTGGAATACAGTGAAATAAAATTGGATTCAGAAGACTTGTGGATTTAAGGAAGTGGACAAAATCACTTGTTTCAGGTCTCTGACTTCTTTTCTTCACCTTTGGCTTAGTTGTGAGAGATCTGCTGAGTGTTTCGTCTTTGAATACCGCAGTGTGCTGCAGTATGAGTTGGACTTGTGGGACCCATGCAGGCCGCAGGGCTGCATACTGGGAGCCAAAGAGAACTGCAAGAAGACGGGACACTATCATTTTAGTTACTGCCAAAGTGATTATGTTATGTTTTTTTCCCTCTCAGTAGAGACAGAAATATGTTTATGGCACCATTTTATACCGGCACAAACGCTGTCTGAAAATGAGAGTAAAATGTACCAACAGAAGCAGGTGTTAATCTAAGCAAAGCGTCTGTCATATTTTAAGGCAGAAACCTTCCAAGACTTATTATGAGTGAAATAAATTGTAGCTTGCTTGTTACACCCTCAGTCAGACACTCTGAAGTTTGCTGTCTCTCTGTTCAATTCACTTTAACCAGAGTGAAAAAGAGGTTTTTAATCTCAATTTGTTTTTATCCTTGTAATATAAATGTTAGAAAAAGAAATAATGAAACCCTGAAATAAAAACAGAGTGCCTGAAATACGTAAAGTAGCTTTACAAAATAAAAGTGTCACACAATAAAACACTAAAGAATAGAATAAATACATAAATAAATCCTAAGAATTAAGTATTTATCAGCTCCCCAAAGATCTTCTTTTGTGTATTATCAATGCATGCAACTTTTGGTTTTCTGTGGTTTGAAATAGGAAATTCATAACCAAGTGGAAATTTTTTTACAGGCTCTTATTTCATAAATCATAATCTTTTTAAAAGTATATGTGATATTTAGTGCTTTTTGTGGGCCACATTACTTCTTTTCGTTCTCGTTAGACCCACTGACTTTCTCCTTCTGATCAGCATAGCTCTACTTCCTGTGGTGACAGATACCTTACACCAACACCCTTGATGTGTGTCAGCGGTGGCTGGGCTAAGGACTGAAACCTGGAAACTGTCACGGGGGGGATGCACGGTGTGAGGACAACGTGTGACATGTAGCCTGGTTTCAGAGGCAGATGATGGCATTCTGCTGTCAGAATGTGGGAGAATAGGACTGACCTAATCTTGCTTCATTTGATCTCGTACTACTACTCTGGCACTAAAGTCTTTACGGGATTAGCCATAGCACTTCGTTTTACTCAGTGAATTTAATTACATGTATCATGCTGTGGAAAAGCATTTGCCCCTTAATAGCTTTCTTATGTAAAATGTAATTTTTTTCAAATAATCAAACATTTTTTAATATCAGATCAAAGCAAAATGTAATTATTCTGAAAGCTCAGTTCAACTTCATAAAGCACAGATGTGATCACTGCTAGACCTATAGAAACAAACTATATAAAATAAGTTGTCTGAAAGCTTCAAGTAGACTAAAACAACACACTAAGTACCAAATAAAAAAACAGAGAAGGACAAGAAACAGTCATTGCTATCTATCAGTCTGGAATCAGATACAAAGTCATTTTTAAATGGTTTGGGCCTCCAGTGAACAAATGAAAGCCATTATCTAAACATGGAGAAAACATGTAAGAGAGGCTTCCTATAGAAACTGCACTCTAATATAAAAGAGCTTGTCTTATGTTTTATTGTCTCATTACAGGCAATCAGTGTAGTAATGCCTTCGTGAAGATGCATATAAATGTTTCTGCAAACATTGAGACTCAAAGGAAACATGTTTCTGCCTTAAGTCTTTTGTACCATTTTTGCATCTGTGGGACTACATAAATACAGGTCATAAATACTACATACAGGTCCAAATGACTTTCCATAATAGCTTTCTAAGATCTGCTGAGATCTGTCAAAACACATCATACTGATGTCTACACCCAAACTAATGTCATTCAAGCAGAAAAAAAGAGATGTTTACTGTAAAAATCTGCAGGACTGCCCAGTATCACATTTATCCTCATTAATTTTAGATTTATCTCTCCATTAAGTACATCTAGGCTTCATGTGTATCTATGTCCTCAGTTTGATTTTCATTTGGAAGAGCTGCCCTGCCTACTTGCACAGATCTTTTTTACTGTGTCCCAGCAGGTTATTGCATAGTACTGGTATGGTCATCCATGTGGAGGAGATACTTACTGAAGCACATTAAGTATTCTACTTCTATATTGGATACATAGTTTAGGTTTGACATATGAGAAGATCTCCTTCAAACATCTACCTCTAAAGTGAGACTCGGTAAACTAGCAGTGATCTCTTGAGAGCTCCTTAATTTGGCTGTTGTGCACCTACTGTAGGAGCAAACTGAGACGAGGAACTGATGCAAGGAAAATTGTGGAAACTATGCGTCGGTGATAGTTAATCTACAGAGTCGTGTATAAAGATGTAATTGGAGTGAAATTTTTCCACAGTCGCAATTTCACGTATTTTGATCACAGGTAGAGATTGTAAGACTGTACAATCAGGACAGCATTGCTTAAAGCTGGCATATTTTGGGTGAATTAACTCACTAATGAGTTAATTAGTAGGAGTAGAGCACTAGACAACTAACCAGAATTATGTCCATTTATGTTTTTGTTCTATTTTCTTTATTAAAATAAAACAAAATTCTTCTTCAAAGGTGTTTGCATGTGTTTTGCATGGATGCAGATGTCTGTGAGAACACTGTGTGGATATCAGAAAAACTGCAGTAAAGCACATGGAAGCAGTTTTTGAAGAGGAACAGAATAAATAATGTTAGATTTTAATAATGAGCATTAGGTGGATCATTTTCAGTCAAACTGTTCTAAGAACCAGTTGGTCTGCGCCACATGCTCCACTAGGATGATTACAATCTTAATGATTTTTTGTTCAGAGCTGCTGTATCACCTGCTACTTCCACCAACAATTATTACAAGACAGACAGACTTCTGATGTCCGCAGTCCCACCGATTAGCCTCACAATGCATGGACATGCAATGCAACCTACATCATCACAATCAACAGCAGAGGGATTGACACTTAAGCAGAGACAGGTGTCATTGTCTCTGCTTAGCCAAATACAGCAGCAACCACTATGATTTAGGGACGTAATTGGAGTTACACTCTGCCTCAAACCAAATAATTGAACCCAAAGTAATTACATGTTTTTTCTCCAATTTCAAAATCTCTGTCGAAATCTGTCAAACGTTATTGCAAAAATATTTATCTGATACGCTTACATCTTTTGGTTCTTGTAAAGTCATCAACAAAAATACAAAGTAGAGTTAGATTTTTATTACATCTTTGTGCTTTTGATAGCTTTATATTTTTAAATACTTAAGTGTAAATCTATACTTCACTACATGGATTTGCTTGTATATTTTCAGTGTGCATTTCTTATTGGAAAAAAAAAACACATTAGTGTATCATATCTTCCAGTTTATTCAGTAATGTCATATAAACACGGATACCCACCAACCTTTTCTAGTAGGACAGCTGCACGATGAACTAGGAAAGTCAGGAATTGAATGATGAAAGGGAGGCTGCAAGCAGACTGTGTGCTCATGAAGAAGATGGAGGAGCATCATGAAGTAGCCTACTGAAAATACTGTGCAGACAGTGGAGAAAAGAAGATGCATGCACATCTGAGTAATTCAAACTGTTTTGAGCTACTCAACACTGCCATCCCTCATCATTTATTAATCTTCTGTAGGAATATTCATCCAGCCTACTCCAGTATTTTCCAAGATGGGAAGAAATAATTATGGCTCTGTATCATCCTGACACCAACAGCGTATTACATTTTTTTGTTATTGTAGGCATTTCAACTGCAATCATCATCAGCTGACGTTTATCATCTGTTTCAGTGTTACTTCATGTTTCTGGTGGTTTCAATACTACAAATGATTAAAGCGGCAGCACTGTAATATTTAAAGGGTCCTATAAACCTCACAACTACAGTCTCACCTTTGTCGTCACATTATTAGGACTCAATGTCACTGGTAGTATTTGTTAGACATTTGTGATCTATTAAGATGTATAAAATGAATTTCAGCAGGAAACTAGCTTAAGCAGTTATGATTTATCTGAATATTCAAAGTAGCACTAGCTCTCTCAGATACAGGCAACAAGAAAAGGTGAGGCGTACTGGTTTCCTCTGATCCACAAATTTGATGCGTCAAAAGTACAGAGCTACATCTATCAGAGTAATTAAAACCCACAAACCGATCATCTTCATGATAAAATCTAATTCCTTTTAAACAAAGCAGAATGCTGTGGGAGGTTCCTGTCTCCTCCCCATTATCTTGTGAAGCTAGTCTTCCACTAGGCATAAAAAAAACATCTGGTTTTGCTATTCCAATTTTATCACCCAAATGATGAACAATCATGGATGCCATCAATCAACAAACATGCCGGTCTACAAATAAAAAACAACCTAGCTTGATTATTATGCTTGAATAATGACACCACTCTGCATGCTATGGAAAATCATTTTCCTCTGCACCTAACAGCACATGATAGCGTTTCATAAAACGACTACGATCTGTCACTACAAAGAAAAGAAATATAGCACCAAGCAGATGTGAATTTGTCTGCAGGCTCCCACAGTGAGAGCAGCAGGTGAGGTTCCCCACACATCTAAATGCTAATGTCATGCTGCTTCTTAAACAAAAGCAGTAGTTACGGTGTTGGCCCGGAGAATGCATCTAAAGTGAAGACATATAGTAAGTGACAGCATACTGAAACATGAGCCTCATCTTCTGACTAAAACGACAAGAGTGAGGAAGGTAAAATTACAAATGTTGCACGTGTGCTAATACTAAAATAGAAGTCAAAGCTCTCAATAATTACGACTATTAGAAGTACAATGCTTGATGTGTGTTTCCTTCAGCCACTTATGCTGTCATGTCAAGCAAAGACTATCTTTATGAGACCAATGCCAGCGTCAATAAAGTGACAAAAAATATGCAAAAAAACATATATATGGAAAATAAATGTCCTGCATGTGTTCATAGAGACAATACTGAATCATTAGAAAAACAATGTAGCATTCCTGGAAAATCTACAAGTGATTAATAGCCTGCATGAAATAAATAGTCACAGTCAAAGCAAAAACATCCGTGTGGCTTAACAAATAACTAAGTCATTATAAGTAAATAGATGTAATAAGAAATGGCTCTAGGTAATAACAGATGATTCCCTGCAGTGTGCTTCTATGTCTTTGAATAATCTATTTTGGTATTTTTACTCTGGCGCAGTGTCTGAGAGCCTCTGTTTGAGGCTATATTTATGGTTTATATGCTTTACCTTGTTGAACTACACCACAGTAGTTAGAGATCAATATCAGGGTTGGGCTCCCTTTTAAAGCCAGTTCCACTCAGATAGAACCCTAAAGAAATGGTGAACCACAGTATTAAACAATGTTTTATCAGAATGTTTTTGATTTATTTTGTGTATTAAACTCATCTGCTTGGAAGAGCACTCTCAAGGTTTTTTATGGAACTGTGTTTATTTTAACAGACTCTCTCCTGATCAAAAATGCTTCCACATACACGGATGTCCGATGCAGACTCAGCAGGCACGGTTGAGATTTCATAGTTGACTGTACTGATTTCATTTTTTTTTTTTTGACAAATTCCTTCATTTTCCACAATCCAAATGGATACTAGCAAGTTAACGAGCTAGTTAGGGAGAGTAAAAGAGGACAGTGGTTAGATTAGTTTCACATGTACAGTATCGGCTGATTGCCAGACTTGCAAAATTAAGAAAATCAACGCTGCAGTGTGGATGATGCGCATTCATCTGATTGGTGGCGTCAGCTCTTAACCTTACCAGCTCAGTGTCACATACAACACACCTTTTTCTCCATGTTGTGAAGTAGACCAGAGTATGTGGGGGCCTTAATGTCAAACTTTAACTGTAATTTCATTTTGTCACAGTAAGTAAGATAATAAGCTGAGTCTTGATGTTCAGAAAAAAAAACAAAAGATTAAAAGAGAAGAGTTGTCACAACTTTATTATAACCACTGCTTATCAAAAAGAAAGTATAAACATTATGCAACAATATAGCACAGATGATAACTTATCTCTAAGTTATAAAGACCAATTGGCAGTGAAAGCAAACAGCTAACATTCAGATGGATCCAGTTAATAAAAAAGACTGTTTCCAAGCTTCTCTTTTTTCTTCCTGTTTCTCCCTCTCTGTGTGCTGCCTCAGAGCCATTATTTAGGGACACCCATGATTAATGCAGCTATGAATGGGTTTCTCTTTCAGAAAGCACTGCAGGAGAACGGGTTCCTTTCCTTTTCTTTCTTTCCTCCTCCTTTCTGTGCCATTTAGCTTTGCTCCCAATCTGACCTGATTTAACCGCAAAGTGTGAAACTGGTTTGGACTCATTTGAATGTCAAGACCAGTGAAATTCTGTGCACATGTTTACTTTATCTTTTTAAGAATGTTTATGCTATCCTAATACATGTATAGTTCATTTAAGTCAGCTTTATTAAAACAAAAAATTCACAAGTATCATCCAAAATACCATTTAAGGAAAGGCACAATCAAACCAAAGTGAATTACCTTTATATATTTTTCATGTCTTAATATATTTTTCAAATAATTTCTAAAAAACAGTGTAGTGAATTCACTTTCTGTCTATAAATGTAATTTATCAAAGGTGAAAAATATTTAAGGGCATAGTGAAGGTGAATTGAAACATGAACCCAATGAAAATCCCTGCAACTCTGTATGCTTTGAACACCTTAGTTGCATGTTTTGTTTGGTCTTCACACTTCAAAGAGCAAAGCGTCGTACCGAACACTCAGGAAAGCCTAAACAACATATCTTGACTCCCTGCATGAACCTCTTCAAGCCTCAACTAGTGACTGCTTCAACATCTGTTTTATGAGGCTGTGAATCACTGATGGACTTAAAATATAAAGGAAAACAAGATAAAAAGAAGTGTCTTAGAGGCTCTTAAATTTGGATGTAATGGGGAAGGGTGGTCTCTTGGTTTTGTTGCTTTTTCTCTACAGGTGATTCTGGCATTTCAGTACTACACCAGTGATCTAAAAACAGCTTCCAAAAACAATTAAAGTTGACTGTCACTACAGACTATAGTGATAGAATAATTTGAAATTGCCTCAGGTAAGCAAGATTAGTGGCATCAGTTAACTCACTCAGTCTTTGGTTACCTAGCAACAGCTTGTTGAGTAATATGAACAGTAAAAGTCTCATGTTGCTCCCAACATACTCAGGCATACTTCACTCCTCAGAGGCCTGTGCTTGAGGTGAGCTCAGTGTGGACTGACAGGTGACGGCTGCTATACGATGGTCATTTTTTGTGACTGTGTGCCCGGTTACATACTGACTCGAGCAGGAAACCACTCAGCAGTTCATATCAAACTGTTTTGTTTCACACCAAACCAATGAAGTTGAGAATGTTGTAAAGTAAATCTTGAGAGTCACAGCAACCATTCACAAGGAGCATGACTGCAGCTCTCTGTGCAGCACTGACTGTTGTGCAGTGAGTTGGTGATGAAGAAACAAGGCTAGGCGGCTAACGACATCATCAAACTTCCTTGTATCCTTTCGCATAAGGCGGGAAATGAAGAAATGTCGACAAGTGGTATGCTCCATTATGAAATTGCAACCGTCTGTGGATAGTGCGATGGAGTCTGCACAGTTCACAGAATGCAGAAAGTACGCATCAGTAAGTGTGGCGAGTTTGGCCACCCTGCCACATAACTGCTTTCAAATAAAAGATAAGGGACTGGAGTGAAAGAACAAAATGAGTAGAAAAGTTCAAGAATGAATTGTGGATAAGAGAAAAGGTCATGCCACCCCTTTTGTTAGTATTTTAAATATTCAAAACAAAGAAAAATCAACAATGATTAACATTGACTGATATGAAATCCATATATTGTGAGACATTTCTCAGCCACTGTGTCAAGTAGGCGTTCCATGACAGCCTTGTTGAAAAACTGAAAATACTGTTGTGACTAAAACAACCTCAACGGTGAACAAAATGGATGATGGCTCAGGATATTTATGCTTCATTTTAGGAATACTGTAGATAAGTGTTAAACACTAGCATCTTAAAGCAATGGATAATTAGTTACTGCCTGTTTCTTTTATTATTACTCAGACATCTATTATGCTAGGATCGTGAGATACAAATAGGACTGAAAACGGAAACGTTTTCTCATGGTTGTTCCTTTGTTACACACCACAATAGCAGCACCATTCCCTACCAGATGATTTTCTGTCCTAGCAGATCTGACTCAGACCTGATGCTGTAATCGAGGGAAGCAGCAAAACATCCACCTGTGTGATAAAAAATCCTGATTTCAACTTAAACTGCAGGAAACTGAAGCATAAACAGAGAAGTCAGCAAAGCTGTGCTGTCAAAAAACATAGAAATTAAGCTCTCACCTCTGCTCTATGTTCTTTTTGACCTCATTCCAAATAGACAGTCATGTATTCCTCAATATTTCAGTTTGATTTACAGTGAGCTTAGTTATCTGATTGTATTAGCTTACAGATCAATCAAAAGCCAAAATCTAATTCAAACCCTGATGTTCTTAGTGCACAAAACATTTCCAATATGTTACAAAGTAGAAAATGTTAAGATAAAAAATACTGTAACTTGTAGAAACTTTTATAAGTTACAGTTCTGAAACGATGTTATCTAAACCAAGAAATTCAAAAGGTGATGAATTATAGATTCTCAAATACTAAAGATACAAAAACTGATGATCTGGTCATTTTTGTGTAGCAGGACTGGAGGCTGTCCCCTATTTCTGGCCCATCAACAGAATCGGTGTAGTATACTACAGCTGCAGTATGAGTAAGACCCCAAGAGGCTGCAGACTGAGTGTCAGTCTCATACTGCAGGTGTGGAACGAAATGCCCTGTAACAAAGCACTGATATATGGTAGAAACCTCACTTCTAAAAATATTGTGTTTTCATATTTAGAAGTTTCTGTCAAAGCCCCCACGCCGGATTTAAAAGTTGGACATTGTAATTCTTTTTTTGTCACATTTTTCATTCTTTTGTTTTTCTGAATATTTTGAAACATGTTTCACTTCACTTCAGTTTTCTAGTTTTGTTTTTAGGTTTTTTTAATTTTTAGAGCGACTTACTGACTATTTCTTATTGGCGGATTAATAAAAACCCATGTTAGCTTGAGCACTCTGCTGAAATACTTTCAGGATCCTTGTTCAGAAAAAAAAACATGGAAGTCAAACAGGCTCCAAATACCAGTGACACAGGAAATTTGGTGTGTACGTCTTCATTGCAAGAGACATGGAAGGATTTTATCTTGACTGTTCAATGATTTATCAATAAAACATCAACAACCTTTTTTATTTATTTTGTCTCTATTTATTTTACAACAGAGATCTGTTTGAATCTAAATCTGTGTTGATTTTAAGGGACGTTGAGTCTCATAACAAAAATATGTGTAATGAGACTGGAAAACCCAGCTTTAATAACCGGGTGTAATATTTAAAGGGAAAATAATATGGTGACAGGGAGACAGAAGCTCCCCTTTGCATGCAGCCTTGGCAGCACCTCTGCAAAGGCTAAACTAACTAGTTTTAGACACTAATATATCAGAAAATCCTATAAATGTAACAAAATTACAATGAAACTTATTTTAGCATTATGCTGTACAGTGTAAACTATGTGGCCCTCTACAAATTTTGTCTGGTTTGCTTTTTTGTTACTGTTGCTTCAAAACCTGGAGATCTTGAAGCAATTGTTGGGTTTATGTATTCTGTTTCTTTTATTTGTATTTTTTTACCAGAAAATCCTAATGATACTGTAAATGTCTGCCCATCTGTTTGTGACATTAAAAACTTAAGCTTAAGGACATCTGAACTATGCAGCATGACAATGGTTCTAAGTAACAGCAAATCCACCTTCCAATGACAGAACAACGAGGAGCATTAGGATTTAGGAATGCCCTCTTCAAAGTCCCGATGGCATTTATTTATTGTTAAATAAGCCTCAAATGTCTCTAAATGAAAACTATTTTTGTTAAAAAGGAGTAGAAAAAATCCCTCCAAACCAATGTAATAGATGCCAGTTATCAGAAATGCTCAATTACATTTATAGTAATTAATATTTGAGCACTGTGCATTGTAATTAGGCCAACATTCATACTGAAATTGCTCTAAGGCAAAACCAGCCAAACAAATGTACCTTGTACCATGTGACAGACCAAAGGAGGCTATTCAAGTGGACTAAATGCGATGGCACTAAACTGGCACGAAAATGCATTCTGCATGACTGGATGAAGACAGATGTACTATATAACACAAAGCTTGCCCTGTCCCCTGCTCCCTGAGAACAAAGAGCATCCAGACACTACGCATATCAGCAACTGCCCTTGCCTCTGGCTGGGACCAAAGGATATACAAATCCAACATCAAACAGGGGTTATGCTTTTTCACAAAGGATTTAGATCTTAACACCCTGAAAAATTCATGTTTATCTCAAGATAAGGAAATCTACAGTCAGGTTCCTCCTTCTTTTCAACTTCACCAAATATAGCCTATTTATAGTGTGTCATTTCAAAGACTTGGGAAGGAATGTGCAATAACCTTTTAGAGATTTGGAAGAAAATAGGCAGAAACAAGAGTTGAACATAATAAGGCGTTTCAACAAAAGGAGCTGGCACACTTTAAACTGGAAGGGACGTCGACTACCAGCACCACTTTAAAATGAAAGAAGTTGCTATGACACGTAAAATGTCTAAAAGGCCTATTTGCAACACAGCCTAACTACAATCGATTACATTAGGCGCAGACTGGACTGCGCATTAATGAATCACCGGGGAAATGTAACGATAGGTGTGAACAGGACTTCCACGCGACAAAATTCAACTGAGTGCCCATTAAAATGTAGGTGGGCGTCGGGAAGCAAGAAGCCTTTTCCTTTCGAGCTCAGCAGCCCTGTTGTTAATAACACTGATGCTGAGGACAAACCCACACAACCAGAGCGATCAGCATCCTCCTGCTTTCCACTCCCCTCAAGATACCAAGAAAAAAAGCGACTACAGCATATATAGATACATACTGTGTTATTTATACATTTCTAAAAAAAACAAAACAAAAAGGAACATTACCTGGAGAAAGTCATATGTTTGTAAGTCCTTTCCTTTTCAGCCTGAGAGACGGAGCTGGCAGGCAGCGCATCTCTGTTTCACCGACAGCCAGCGTACGGAGCACAGCCGCTGATCACGGAGCCCCGGAACGAGCATAACACGAGGCGAGCCCACTGCAGTTGTCTGGTTGGTGAAAACAGCCCTGCGCGAGAGCCCCTTACCTCAACCCACGGCACGAGACGTACTTGGACAAAGATTAACGAAGAATATTTACTGTAATCATCCCAGTAAACAAAGCAAACGTTTAAAATACCTTCAATCTGAGGCGGTTAAACGACACTGAGCCTCGATGGACAACTAATGCGTGGGGCCTTCAACTTAGTGCTTTTGTCTTTAAAAAATGGTGTGAGCTGGGGGGTTATTGTGGATCTGATAAATTCGACGTTTTGAGCTTTATGTTAGTATGTTATTCCCTCATCAAAAACATGTCCGGAGTGTCGCTTTCATTCTTTCATGTATGTTTTGAGAAATCCTCCTCCTGTGGCAGCCATTTGGGGCTGCCTAACGCTTACTCAAACAATGTGCTGCCCATTTCCACAAAGCTCCTCCTTGGTGCTGCAGCCACCAGCTGAGCGTCCCCCTCACAGAGCGCCCATTCCCTGCACCTTACCCACTGAGCTCCACCAGAATAGCAGCAGAAGTTATGAACAAACACCTGGTGGAACTGCGAGTCTGTCCGACACTTGCATGATGTAGAAATATTGTTGTGAGGGTAAGGGTTGGAAAGCGATTAGCTTCCTAAGGAACAATTGTGCAACTGTGAGATGCGTTGAGGCCATTACCAGGGTACTTCTAAGGTAATGGCCCTAGGTAATGGCCCTATTTACTGAACAAAAGGGCTTCAGTGCAACGGGCTTCAGGCCAGTTGGACTATCTCTAGCCTGAATAGGTATATGTCAAAATGGCCTAACTCCAGCCATTCTAGTTTAAAGAGAGAGAAGCCAATTTCAAGGTGCCAAATTTTTTTAAAGTTATGTTTAATGTAACATAACTTGATTGAAGGTACCTTAATTGTCCTATAAATTGCCACTATAAGACTCGAAAATATATACTACCACCCCTTTAAACAATTGTCCAAGATTGATGCTGGTTGTTTTGCTGTTTCCTGATTTGATTCCAGATTTGGTCACTGTTCCTGTATGTAGCTAATTGTCACTAAATTAAGCAATGATCCAATCTGTATAATTGTCACCTTGCATAATTAGAATTGGACTACATGAGAGAGAAATTTTGAAAAACACGTACAAAGGTATAGGTCACAATTATTGTACTCTAAATTATTGTTTTTTTTAAAATAAAAATGTATGTGCTGGCAAAGGAGCAAACTGATCCAAAGCCATCAAAGGCTAAATTATACCCCATTACTAGCAACACTAAAAATTTAGGCACAAATCCACAAATCAAATCTCCTCATTCTTTTTTATTGATTTGTTTCAAGATTAGCTAATTCGTTACTGTGGATCTTTGATTTTTTTTCCTGCCTATATTAAGGTTTGCTTTTCAGAAAGGACATATGTTGTTGCAAATAAACAAGTAAAAAAGAAACCAAATCTGACAGTTCAACCGACATTTGTCAGTTTGGTATTTTAGATACAGGCCAACACTGCCACCTTGTGGTAGAAATACAAGTAACAATTCATTTCAATGATTTTATCTCCTATTTTTGATTTATTATGATTATCTGCATTAAAATTCAATACACTATTAAGTGACCTCTTATTTTTAAGCTATTAAATTATTCTAACAAATTTTGTACAAAAATTAACTATGGAAATTGTTTTGGTTTGTATTTTGTTTAACTTTTGTGTTTAATTTTCTCATAATTCTTTGGCTGTTTAAGGTTTTGCCATATTTAAATTTCTTTGGTTTTAATTTCCTGTTTATTTTCTTTGTTCCATTTCCTGGGCATTTTGGCTTAGACTCTTTTATGACATTTTTTTTATTTTGCTTTGTAGCTCCTTTTGTGTTTTAGTTTGGCTCCCTCTGTATTTATTCTATTTTAGCATCTTTTCCCCTCTGCTCTCTGCGCTGCACTCACCCTCAACTTTGTAGCATTCCAATGATTATGCTTATATTTTCCACATGTCACCAATCACACCTCTTCAGAAATTAAGCACCCTTATTTGTTTGTTCCATATTATTTTTTGATAAGGTTAAATAAACCTAATTGTCCTCTTTGTTATTATTAAACCATTTTATCACAGTGCTTCTATCTGTCCCTTTATCCCGCTTCTACACCACAGATCATGACAAGTCTCGGCTGTTTTGTATCTTTAGGAATTTTATTTAAAATTAGAAACACATTTAAAACCCTTTTATAAGTTAACTAATAGAATTTATTTCTTATGAAACAAAATTAAATTAAAAAAATCATTTTCTTGCCTTCAAAACCTTGCCTTATTGTAATATCCATGAAGAAAATTCTTTCTGATTTTAATGCATACACAATGACTTACTGATGAAAACATTTGAGATATAATAGCATTTTGCAGTCAAGTACATGAATGAATGAATCACATCTTTTATGAGTCAGACTGGAATAAATTTGACAGGTTATCAGCTTGTGTAGCTTTCCCTCCATCTGAATCATGTATGAATTAATACAAAATTAATTCATACATTAATCAATTGAACTGCAAATAAAAGACATAATATGCCGTATATGACGGCATATTACATGTTGTAATATGCCATCAATGTGACTAAAGATTGCGACATAAATTAGCGCTGTAGACCTCATCTGTACTCCAACTAAGTGCAAATTTTTTCAGTAAAAAATTATATGATTACACTCAATTGATTTGATATATTGTGTAATCCCTCTACAAGATTTTAATATTTTAATGAACTTTCTTACCTTTTTGAAATTGCTTTGCTTTCAACAATAAGGGAAGCTATTTTTTTACTCTGAATCAAACAGGAGCTCATCGGGAAGACCAGCTCAGTCCTAAGTCTGCTCATTCAGCCAGAGGAGGTGGCAGACAGCAGAACTCTAGCAAAAATAATATAATTCTCAGACAACATATGCAAAAAGTGAAATTAAAGTTTTTACATAAACTGAATACACTTGTACATGTAGTAGATCCTGTATTTACAATGTTTCATAAGTGTGGTTTTCTTTCCTTGTATGTGAGACATTCTCTAATACAGATACTTTTACAATTATTGCTTCTTTACGTGTGGTCCCATTTATTTGTCTGTCTATTTTAAAATGTGTGCCATGGGTTTGATTAGATTTTTTATAACTCTGTATTCTTCAATGATGGTCTGGAATACAGTTGACTCTGTAATGGTTGGGATCTCCTCCATTTCGTCCCCATCGATTTGCCTCCTGATCAGCCTCCGAATCCTCAGCACCTCGGCCTGTTTTTTTCTGCATCCACTCTCTGGCATCACTGACAGAAGAAACAAAGAGCCACATTTTAGCCATTAGGGGGAAAAAGACAGTAAAATCATAAAATGAGATTGCAGATGTATGTATTTTAAAACTGGCCTCAAATCTAATAACAGTACTTAAGGAAGAAAAATATGGAATAAAACAGCAGAATATGCAGATTCTTTTAATGTATTAGAATATTACTGAAAACTTGATGTATTACAATAAAATCCAAATACAAACACGACTGTGGTCAAAGTCAAGTTATAAAAAAGGCTTCTATTTCCAATTGTTGGACCCAGTGGGCTAAATGCTAAATGTGCTTTAATATGTGCTGAAATCAGCTGTCACAATGTTTACATTGCTATAATATGATAATTTGAGATTGTCAACTGGCCTCAGATCAGCTGATCCATCATGTCTAATGGATTTGTGTTTTTATTCATTGCTATGTTAACTGATTTAGCAAACAAAAAGATATTTGGAGACAATAAATGTGGCCAGTGAGCTTTTAAGGTAAATCTAGTTATTCTGTTTGCTATGGCTGCTATGGCTGAAATTCACATCAATTTGCATAATGGTTGACCTGTAAACTCTGACTGTACACAAGAAACTTAACACTTCAACAAGAAATCCAAAGACGAATATTACAGTATTCAAAGTGAAAAGTCAATTTTCTTTTTGACTCTGACTAAAATAAGTTTCCAGATTTTATTTTTGAAGTGCAAACTTCTTTGCAATGGAAGAGCAATGCCTGACCTACTACAAACAAGGAAAAAAGAAAAAAACAAATTGGTTCTGTGGATGTACTTCATTGAGCAAGCTGTTTTGTTTGTACAGCCTGCTCTGTGCTTTAAGCCAAGCATACAGAACAAGTGATCACAGTCAAGGCCACATCTCACTGAAAACCTTTGGACAGAACCACAAAGTTCACAAATCTACAGAGTCAAAGACGCCTGTCAATGGGCTGCAGTGCTGAGCTCTACAGGTCATTTGTCCCCACAGCCATCAGAATAAAACTAGAACTGTGGGTAACTAATGACCTGGCTGATTGTTTTGTACTGTTTGTTGTTTATTGCAAACAACTACATGGTATAAATTGTGTCAGTTTGGATTTTCATTTGTATGACAGGGAAGATATTATTGACAGAAAATGTGTTGTGCATGCAATATATTAACATTTTGTAATAAAGCAGCAATTCACATACCTAATTAAATGTATATTAGCCTCAGCAAATTATAGATTATTACTAGGATATAGGCATATTTTTATTTGCAAAAAGAAAAAAAAGCTTACTTTTATTGTAGGCTCACCCTTTTTGTTTTTACCACTGCTCAAACTTTTATTTACATGGCAAAATATAGCTGTTGATTTAAAATATACTTCTTGCCTTCTCGTAATTTAATATTCATTAGCTTCTATTAATGGACAGTAAGAGCTCCGTCCTTGACACCAAGATGAACGCAGCTGATTTATGAGCAACACTAGAGATCGCCAGAGAGCCACGTTCCACGCGTGGCTCCGGGCGAACGTGAATCGTGAGTAAATGCTCCTTATCGGCTGTGTGGGGCTATTGGCTGAAATGGCATCATGATGATAATGAAAGCGCACCGGCTGCTTGCAACAATGACTCCAATGAAACCGCAAAACGGGCTCAGCACGTGAGCAACAGAATAAATCTAAAGCACTACTTGGGCAGGTTGTGCGTAAAAGGCATCCTTTCACAAATCCTCACACGAATCGCCCATCACTGACCCTGTTCCGAAGCCATTGGCAGGACAAGAGGGGAATGCAGCTCTGACAACAAGCATTCGTGTCGTTCAGTTTTGAACTGTGCTTTTCACCCGCTATTTCCAGTTGGGACTGTGACGAGGCTCAGATTTTGCGCTTCCCTTTTGGTGCTTAAACGAGCAAAAAATCAGCTCTATAAAAAAAATTAACTACACACACGAAAGCCTCGGTGTATTTCGGTTTAAATGTCAGGATGGGCCCCTGATTGAGGAGCTCCAAGTGAAGTCCGGTTGTGCCGTGATGAAGACCTTTGATGAAACGGCCAGCATCTCCGAGGGCGTGCGGATTCCTCGCCTCATCTCCGAGTAGACGACCTCCTACTGACTTACTTCACGTCACCCCACCCGTCTGCCTGGCGTCTCCTCCTTTAAACCCTCTGCTCCGACTAGTCCTTTGAGCGAATCCGGGCTCAGACGATAAACATACTCGGCGAGAAAGCGGACAGAGCCACAACACAGACTCTAAACCTCACCTAGACTACCTGCTCCAACTGGAGGGGAACAGAGAGGCGGTAGAGGAGGACGCACAGCGCACAAGTGCAGGCGCGTCCCTGTGTGCCAGCTGAACAACGCATCAGGCGGGCAAAGAGAGCAGAGATAAATTGGAATAAGAGTTCACGTCGACAACTCTATTGGAGAAGCGTACAGCTTAGTTAGAAGACAGCCTAAATGAGTACATGGTAAGAAGAGTCATGCATCTCAACCAAGAAGACAGCAGCAAAGGTGAGCAAAAGATTCCACTATAGACTATTGGTTTATAATTTGAAATCATTTCCAGATGCAAAGCTCTTGCGTTGATTTCCACACGCCCTTGAATGGACCATATATAAGTCAGGTGCACGCATATTTTTTTTGTTTTTTTCCCCCCTCTGCCAACAAGCTAATGGTAATTGATTTGATTGTCTGTGATTGATACAGCGTGTGTTTCTCCAAAACGCGCTGAAAAGCACAGAGTAGGAGTGTTTGCATCAACTGAAGGTGGCAGGATAGTGCGAGACAGCCACTTGGGCACTTGTTGTGCTCGATTTGGATGCGCTGTGTTCGGGTCTGTTCCCATGAGGTGACTGGAGAACATACGCACAAGGTCACAATGTTGGGAAGCCCTTGCAATGAGGTGTTTGGTTGTTTTTTTTTTTTTTTTGCTATCTGCGATTGCAAAACAGACGTGTCATGGGCACGGGAAGAATTAGAGAGCAGACAGTGGGTAATGACACAAGCCCCTTCTGCTATCATGATAAATAATAGCTTTTGATGTATCCAGGAGTCACCCACTATCACTTTCCTCTAAGGTTTTGAAATGAGGTTCAGGTCACTGACTAACACCTGATGCTGGAGGAGATTTGTCTCCTGGAAATCTGTGTGGATGACGCAGCCTCTTTATCATTATATACAGTTAAATTAAAAAGAAGCATTGATTATTTTAGGTCCACCACACCCAGTTTTATTAGGTTAGACATTATTTTAATGACTGATGTCCAGTGCATACTAATGCTTCCCTAAAATATTGAAATTCCCATAACTCTACTGTAAATACACTAGCAAAATAAGTAAGAACATTTCTGTCAGGGAGGTGATTTTCACAGTCAAAACACACATAGTAGATGATATATCCCTCAGAATAGCACAAAGATAATAATATCATGTTTCTTTTTACAATTTTTTTTCACATCTTTATGCTGGGAGAGGCTGTCTGCTCATTTTAACCAGCTGTAAGGATGCTGTTTTTGGTGAGGTGCTCCCCATGTGGTGAGTGGTGCCCTCTAAAGTGGCACGCTGCATCATATAAAATGTCTTACGACCTCATTGCCAGATATGAGTTCACCAGGGACAAAAGATGAGTCACCCTCCACGAGGAGAAATGATTTCATGATTACATGACAGATTTGGTCTGTGTGGTCTTTTTTTGTTGCTCATGTTTCAGAGAAACACATTTCCTTCCTATAGTTAAAACTTTAGGTTTTTCCAGACCTTCATCTCTACTTGAACTCAATCTTCACCAAAGTCCTCCAAATCAGAGTTGATGTCTCACTTAGACTGCCTTATGGGAAAAGTGCTTAAGTTTTGTCAGCTGTTACAGTCCGCAGGATAATTCATGTAACATCAAACTAGTTTTTTGAAGTGAAGAAATGTGACTGTGTCTATGTGTTTATGTTGCATCTGTCAGCCTGTAGGAGACAGGATGGTTGTCTATATGACTCTAAGCAAGAGAGAACTTTAAGAGAGAGTCATGCAAGTCAAACGTAAGGTTAAATATAACAACTGAGCCCCATCTGAGCTGCTTTATATAGAAAAATACTGATGTTTCAAATTTCGTACAAAATGTTCTTTTATTAGGAGACATTTTCAACAATTAGAATCTCTTTGAAAACAGATGGTTCTTTCTGCTTACAGGCTCTACACGGTGTCAGATTGAATCCAATCAATAACTCATGGTCATTAGGGGAAAGTTATAGTCCAGCCTCCAGCTTTAATTGTCACGTTACATTATCTGAGATAGTTGGTACAACACACTTTTCAGAAGAGATTGGTTTTTTTTTCTGGAGATACTTTCATGGAAAGCATGTCTGATTTATCTAAAATAAAAGTCACTGGTTTTTAATAGGACTTTACAGAGGAACATTTGTTTGCCTTGCAGCAAGTAAGCCATGGGTTCAAATACCAGCCAGGGGTCTTTCTGCATGCATGCTCTTCTGTGGATGTGTGAGTTGTCTCCAGGTGTCATGTTACTCAGGCTTTCACCCATTGTACAAAAATATGGCTGTTAATTTGTCTCCCTAAACTTCCTTGTGAATATGTGTCCATAGTTGTTTGTCTTGTATGTTCATGTGTTGCCCTGTGATGGACTGGTGACCTGTTCACCCTTGTCCAATGAATCCTAGAGATGGACACCGTACACCAGCATCCATGCAACAATAATGAATGGATGTTCAATGGTGTGGATCTGCAGATGTACAATGACACCAGAATAAACATCTCATCAGTTTTTGAATAATGGTTAGAGTTTAATAATATTGTAATCTGTCTGGGGTCTAGAAAATCTTTGTTCAGTTTGCAACAGACATGAAGTCACAGAAATACAGTTAAAAGTCAAGTTTAGAAGATCAGCACATCCCACCAAGAGTCAATCCGTCAGTAAAAAAAAGGTTTTATATCCATATGGATATAAAATTGCAGATACATTTCAGAAATATACTGTAAATTATTTATGTAAGTCTTAATCCTTTATTGGAGCCATCGTATTAAGAATTAGACTAATTACTTTATGTTTTTAATGCTTTAGCTCATAAAAATCAAACAAAAGGAAAGCATCACCTATTTATGTTTTACTTAATTTAATCTGAACTCAAGCTAAAGATAACATTGTTTAAATAGTATTGCTTTGCTTTCACATAATTTATCAATGTTGGTTTTTAAAAATAGTTTGTCATAGTTATTTGCCCTATGAACACAGGAGCAAGATTTATACTTACTGGCAGGGTGACATGAATACTGAATAACAAAAGTTGTAATTTGTTTGTTATCAATATAACTTTATTTTCAACTTATGAGACAAGAGGATTCAAAATGAAGGGCTCTTGAGATAAAAAATTTAAATAGTAAACGTAAAGAAAACTAAGAATCACATTTCTGTATTTGTTAGACATTTAAAATGTTTCACAAAAAACTAATTGTTTTAAATTATTCTTGATCAGTGTAGTATAACTAAGTTTGGATTTGACATTTAAAAGGACTGTAGTTTTCAAGAAGGCTCTGTCTAAGTGGTTGCAACAACAAAAGGAGCAGAAATATCACTTTTGTGTTTTTTCACAGATTCAGTTTGGGTTAGCAGATTTGAAACTGTCAGAGTAAAACTCTATTGTATAATCTTCTAGTTGATGCTTTAGTGGACTCGTTTTAACAATTAAAGGTTAAAAATAACTGTTTAAACTCAATGTACAACATTGCAGTTTTCTTGCCTGGAGAGAAAAACTTTAGCTGCAGCTTTTTTTTTTCAACACCTGTTGCTAACCCTGTTTCCAAAACACCCTTACCAGAGTTGCAGTGATTGGTGGTATTTTTCTTGGCCAAGCTGTGGTCCTTTGCATAAGTTGCTACAGAAAATATAGCCAATTATGTCTCCAAACATTTTGAGTTTCATGTCCTTTATCAATTATATGTAGCTGACTGACAAATTGTATGAACAAATACCTACAAGTCCAGCCAGACTTTTAAACTTTCTGCATGATTAGGTTGAATTATTTAAAGACTACAACAGGCAAAATGCATTATATGTATTTCTAATTAGTTGATAGAGCACTAAAGTGGAGATTCCCTAGCTGAAATCCATGTTTAACCGTAGATAAAAACACTTTAACTGTCTGTATTAGTTATTGAATGATGCGGCGTCATAAAGGAAACTTAATTTTGTTGAGATGCCAACAAAGTGGCAATTTAGGAATAATTTTTATTGTTATTATTCATGAAAACCCAAAGGACCAGTGGATGCATTTGTTTGCAAATGTCTGGCTCTGAATTTAATTAAAATGTTCTAGTCACTGCTATCACCGTCAGAAAAGGTTTGTGAATTTGTGACTTTTAAAAAGGAAGAGAGGCAAATATCTTAATATCTGGGAGGGCTTTTTCTCTGTTTTATTTTTGGTTTTGCACTGTTTGCTATTTATTGAAACAGTTGTGTGCGTATTATTTTATATTAAACTTAGCTTTTGTAGCAGCTGAGATAGAAAACAAAGATTTCCATACTTTTCAGAAAGAAAGGAAGAAAAACAACAAACAAAAAAGAAAAAGGCCTTCATGTGAACTCAACCTGTTACCTAAGGTGGAATCCTCCCTTAAAATGATTGGAATTATGTTGCCTATCTATAGTTGTACATGTGGGATCTTGAAACTAAGATCCCACGTGTTGCTAATCTTGTGTCTTTTCTCCCCTAAATTAAATTAGTTCTGTTAAACAATAACTAAAATGTATTAATTCATCTTATCTTTGACAATAAAAAATAGATAAAAAAATAATAATTATGGGTGTCATTTCTTGTTCTAGAGAGGGGGGTTTTCAGTTTTAATGTATATATAAAAATATCTAGAGTTTTGGATTCTTCAAAGAGCATTTGGACATCAGCCTTTTTCTGTACTATAGTTAGTTTGGTGGTGCTGGAGTATAGAAACTGTCCAGGTGTTAATGTCAGGTATAAAAGAATCCTTAAAGCACAGTGCAAAAGACACTAATTATGAAGCCGGCACATGAGCTGTCAAGAGATAACTGCCTAATATTAGCCACATTCAGATTCAGCTAGAAATGTGTAATTAATTTTAAAACTAATGGACTGGAATCTTATTTGTGGTTTAAGACAAACTGGGTGAGAGGGAAGTGAGACAGAGCAGTAATTACCAGAATTGGAAACAAAGGTATTTTTATACCCTGTTTAACTGTGAGCCATAGTGCTGGGATGCAAGCCACTCATATTTAGTTCCAGAGAAACAGATAGCTGGCGACTAGAGAGGAGAAATATTCCTCAGTTCAACTTTTCTATGCACATATTTATAATCAAAGATGAGCATGATAGAAGACCCCATCAAAATGGAGACTTACTTATAAGTCAAAGTGGCAGAGCCAAAGAAAACACACAATATATCATAGAGTGGGACTGAGGTTATCTTCTTTGTGGTGAAAAAGATTCAAAAAATGAATTCCTCAGTTTCATGACGCTGTCACATCAATTTTCACTTGAAGTGTGGAAGCTTAAAATGAAGGAAGAGAAACCAGACTTCATGGTGAAATACGCCATTAGGTTTCTTTGGCCTTTAGAAGCAAGTAAAATCCCCAAAATATGCCAAGCATTTGTTGCTACAATATTATTCAATTTTTGTTGTTAGTATACCTAATCGGAGATATTTTCACCAAAAATCTTCCTTGTCAAACATAAGGTTCCTATGCAGTCTGGAAAAACCTAAGAAAGTATGGAATGTTATTTGTACTTTGTTTCAAGTCTGGATTGATACGGAAGAAATATTGTAGTGACCCTTAATAGAGGAACCAATCTGGATGATTTGGTCTTCTACAGCTTCTTTATCTGCATACACTGCAAGAATAGATGCTTGCAAAGCTATGAGTTTAACTCAAGTCACCTTGACGAAGCTGTTTTTGCCACTGTTTCATCTGGCTTTGCTTGTGAATTAGAATTTGTGAACCTCGTTAAGCAAGCACAGACATATTTTACAGCTGTTCTGCTATTTTGACAAAACAACAACTGGCTTTTGTCACTAAACTAAATTTAAAGACTGATGCTTTAGCTAGCTGTGTTCACAGATTCTCTGGGAAACAGGAAAATGTATGTGAAAGCTCACACTGTCTT
The DNA here is from genome assembly GCF_001444195.1 of Xiphophorus couchianus. NCBI lineage: Eukaryota > Metazoa > Chordata > Actinopteri > Cyprinodontiformes > Poeciliidae > Xiphophorus > Xiphophorus couchianus. The sequence goes on along the minus strand of NC_040231.1, from coordinate 19,443,804 downwards.
TTAGACGCTGTGAAGGCTGCCAGACAGCTCTCTTGCAGGTCTTGCAAGTTGGCAGCCCAACTGAGACTAGCAGAGACCGCTCTGCCCTGGTCTGTGAGACCTTTGCAGTGATGAGTCCAAGGCAGAGTGAAACCAGGGCAGCTTCGTGGGCAGCTTGCTGAAATACACTAAGCTGTTACCTTGGGCTTAATGGGTGAAAGTCAGTACCCCTCATTATCCATTTAATTGTATATGTTCTGTTCCTTTCAAGGCCCAGCAGCCACTTTTTTAAGGAAATGCAAAACTAGTTAAGTTCTTAGAGAGAAACCTTCTGACATCATGGTTGTACTCATGTTACAGATGATGTGGGGAGCTGCTTGTTACTGCAGAAAACATACATGTAGAATAGAGCTGTTGTATCATTACATGTGTGAAAAAACCCCATCAAGAACCATCAATTTGCTCATCCAAATAAATATTTGTTTAACTGCAATGTTTTTATGTATTATTTTATATTATCACTGCATGAGAATAAGCATTTACTCTCAGAATGTGCTCGATTTTATACTAATTTGCTTTTGTTTAGCATATTTTTGTTTTTGAGAACAACCAGGCAAGCAGCCAGTGATTTACACATTTAGAGTTTCCCTTAATCATGTATTTGTCATAGAGACAACATAGAAATAAATAGTTGTTCTTAGACCATCATGTAATTAAGAAGATGTTATTTGTTGGAGTGAGAGCACTGTTTAATTTAGAATTAAAAAAAAATATTAACATAGGTTGAGACTCAACAATCAGCATGGATTATTAGATAAAAGTAGACAGCGACATATGGTCATTAAAATCTAACCTGAGTTAAAAAGTCTGAATTCCTGCTTTACATACAAATAAAAATATGGTACCATCCCTTATCGGGTTGACAGCTGAGCAACAATAGGACATCAACAGGTCTGTAACCTTATTCAATCATAAAATGACTTCAGTGCTTCTTTATTTCACTTAATGAGCTCAATATGAAATAAGTAACAAAAATACACTAAAGATTTTAACCCGTTAAAAACATCACAGAAAAAAACCCATTACGTTTAGCCTTCCCACGGTCTTAAGAAACGGGGTCATTTAGATCCCAGAAGATTGTTACTCAGTGATTGATCCGGTGGGGTTGCACTAGCTTGTGCGTGCCTTTACAAGGTTTTTTTTGTGTGGTTTTGGAAATTGGTGGTCTGACCGGACAACCCCCCGCCCCCGTTTCCCCGCTGTCTGATCGTGACATTTTTCGTGCTCCGCCTTAGCGTCACATTAAGATCGAGTGAGAACAACCAGGCTCTTCTTAACCGGGTTAAGAGAAATCTTCTCCACCTATGCTGATCAGTGTGAACCTGACTTGTAACTAAAACCTTTTTCTTTTACAAAGATGACGTTTTACCACAAAAAAAACAAACAAACAAAAAAGAAACTAATCTTAAATGAATTTATCAGACAACAGTCTGTTGTAAATTACTCATGTTTGGCCTGCAGTTAGTGCCAGGAATGAACTGGATTGCAGGCACATCTATAAATAACTTGGCAAACCAAATGATATGCAACCATACTTTTTTGGTGACATCCAATAAAATAGTAAGCCCTTTTCTGTGCTGAGCTTCTATAATTAGTTTTAGTCTGTGTTTCAGTGCTTCTACATAACTGTGTTAGAACAGTTGGTCTGTGGTCACTGCAACATGCTAATTGTTCACCTTATCTAACTGACGTCTGTTGTTTTCGTTTGAGCCTTTTAACCTTGCTTTGATTTCACTTTGCACTTATTACAATTTATAGTGAAGATTTTGATGAGATAAACTAGTTGAAGTTGGCTAAAGAAATGTACCATTTCAGCAACAGTGTGGGCAGCAAATGTTACTGGCAGTACGGGGAGGAGGGCTGGTGGAGAAGACAGAAATAGATAATTGGAGACAGCGACCGAGAGGGAGGGCGGTAGCTTTTATTTTTTTTGACAATGTCTATGTTATGCCTCGTAGTAGTGGGTACTTTTGAGGAGGAAGCAAAAGACAGAAAGACACGTACACTGGGACTTTTAATAAGTGAACTCATTGAGGTAACACTGGTCTCCAGAGGGTGTGCACTGAGATGGTAAAGAGAAGAAATGCTGAGGGAAAAAAGTAAGGATCTAGAATGAGAAGCTTACTTATAGTAAAAAAAAGGAGATAAAAATGAGTTTGGCCTCTGAGCTGATTTGTTTTGGGAAATGCTGACTTAATTAGCAGGATTTTATTTAGGTATCTTGTCAAAGTCCTGCTTAAAATTGTATCTCTTGTGTTCTCAGTTAAAACAACTACAAAAAATCCTCATAACCACGAGAAGCTCATACAACAAAGATATCCAAGTGCCAGTGTTTTTGAAGTGCAACATAATATTCACCATTATGTTGTTTGGAAGGCATAATGTTCACTGCACAGCTGTAACCGGGTGATTGAGAGGATGGATATTCACTTTGTTACATTCTGCAGTTTGCGGCAATAGGTGATATTATTTTCAATATCAATTTGTAGTGGGAAAACACTTATTATGCTCTTTTCGTAAACTCCTGTGTTGTATTCTGGGAAGAAGAAATTGAAGGTCACTGAGATTAGATCTACCCTCCAGATTGCTTTCTGTATCATGTTCTCAGCTCAGTTCTTTATCTTGTTTTGACTTCTGTACAGGAAGAAAGTGTAGAAAACACAAAATGAGCTGTAGTTGTAAAACATTCCGTAAAAAAATCTGTTGTTTGGTTTTGGTTTGGCTAAAAAGCATATTAGACAAATGATGGTTGTTGTTAAGGTATGTCGATTCATGTTTCTTTGTAGAATGGAGGGTTTTTGAATATGAAGCACATGTTTAAAGCCTGTCTCTGTCCTGCAATGGACTGGCGACCTGTCCAGTGTGTACCCCGCCTCTCAGCTAAAGTCTCATTGATAAAGAATGTTTATGTTGAATGATTTATTTTTGGTGTAACTAAGTCATAAAGGTTAAAGCTAACAAGATGATTATAATTTTTTCTTCTCATGACAGTTTTCCCCTTCACAGCTTTGCCTTCATTTCTGACCTACAGGATTAATCTTCACAAGGAGAACATAAAAATGGTCAGCATACCATTAAAATATGTTTTATCTTCTGTTTATACTTTCATTTGATCACTACTTGAATAACTTTATGTTATTTAATTGGATGAAAGGTTATGTTATATATTTAAAAAATAGTATTTCTATAACAATAATAATAATGCAAATATGGAGAGTTCTTAGCTTTGGTATTGTATGGAAGAGGGGAAAATACACTAGAGGTACATATTCTTGTACATATGTTTATACATTTACTTAGTTAGGCAATAACTAAAACATACACCATAGACCAATTAGAAAACTATCCTCTTTTAAACACGGCACTTGAACCTAATATGACGACGTTCGGTTATTTACTTGAACTTTCTATTTAAGCATTAAAGATGGGCTGAAAATAAACAGAAAAAATGAATCTTGAAAAGTATTCAAATTTGAAGAAAAGAAAGTGTGGAGGAATCCTAATGAAAAAATGTAGATGCTTGGACATGATATTTCTCTCAGTTTGAAAGTGAGCATTTTGAGTATATTCTAGTAAGTATATAATGCTATATTCCCAGTTTTTGGAGGCTTTCTTTTGAGGAATTATTGCCGTTTGTCTTCTCTCTGTGAGGTCAGTTCAGCTCGGGTTTAGAGCAAAACATGAGGACCATTAGAAGGAAACGGTTAAAATGAGAGCACTTACTGCCACATGAATGGAAATGGTATCCATGCAGAAACCATGCTACCCTGGAAAGCATTGCACTAAAGTTCTTCAGTGTAGGTATTTAAATTGTCAAGAAAGATACAGAATAAAAGAACAGAGGTGATGTTTTACACTATTTGTTGTTTTATTAGCAAAATTTACTTAAATTAATAGAAAGCATTTTATCCACCATCTTTGATTTAGTTTTCCTCTGTAACTGAATAAAGTCATGTTTATTTCAAAAATAATTTTATTGCCTATATCGTCCATGATCGTCCTCGCAGGTCAACTATAGTTATCTATAATGAGTGGCATCACCATCTTCTTTATCAAAGGGCTTTTTGTTTGTACTGACTAAAATGGTCCTTATACATAATAAATCCTGTAAAAGGATGTAACACACATCTTTGAGAAACTTCGCCTTGTGTAAATTGTGCAAATGTGTCTACCCAAAATTATGTTAGAATTATTTTATAATTGGACTGAAACATAATCACCAGCTGCATTACACCTAATGACTGTTTTGTTTACTATAAACAAAGTCTCATATTCATAATCACACAAGAGTCAGTGGGAGCATATTGGGGTGTATTGAAGGCACACAAATTAGATATTATATTATATTATATTATATTATATTATATTATATTATATTATATTTTTGTAACATTTATACCCCGTAAGGTTTTCATATTTTAACACACTATAAAATTCCGATTTTCCTAAGTAAAATCAAGGTTAACCAATTCCCTTAGCCTAATTGGTTCACTTATTAATAATTTAATTTCAATATAAATCCAGCTGCTCTGTCAAGGTCTCAGAAGTTTAATAAAAACCAAGGAACATGCCCAACAGATCAGAAATAAACTTGTGGAGAGGTTTAAAGCTGAGTTAGGATGTAACCTAGTAAACCAAACTTTTCACAGAAATCTGTTCGGTAAATCGTACTACAATAATAGAAGCATGTCAGAACTGTAAACAAATACTAAAATAATACATTGCTAAAAGGCCAGGAAAGTAAGCATTTTTTATAGAAATAGACAAGAGGCTCATCTTTTGAGGAGATGCAGAGATTCACAGTTTCAGAGATTCACAGTTTCTAAAAATCTGACCTTTATGGAACACTTAAGACAGTCTCCCTTTTATGATCTTTGTTCAATTATTAAACGAAGGCCATAAAAAGTCTTGTTTGCAGTGAGACATGTTGAGGATACAGAAAGCACGTGGAAGAAGATGACCTAGTCAGATGAACAAACTAGATTTTTGATCTGCAGGCTCCCTAAGAAAGGATGAGGAAGGAAGGAGGAAGAGAGATCTGCCGATTGGAACAGTAGTGATTATTTTTAACCCTCTTTCACCGTTTTATGATGCTCTTAGTTTGAAGTGTGTGGCTTATTATGAATGGTTCTGCATTTAAATAGGCACTTTAGGAAGTTGTCATCATCTTGATAAAAAATAAACACCATGACTCAGTTATGTTTTCTAATGATGTAAACTGCTTGCTGGTCAAAGAGAAAAAGAAATACCAAATAAAAGTTTTACAGTTGAGGCATCATGTTTTGACATCATATGGTCAAAAAAAAAACCCTAAAACTTTGCAATGGAATATTTATGCATAATCTTTTAGTTGTGAAACTCCTGTGATGTGAGATCTTGGGTATTGTTTTTCCTTTTTCTTTCAGAATAATGATAGAAAATCCTGCAGGAAAAGTGATATTTTTTTCTGATCATTGCTGTTTCTTAATTTGTGAATATATTGACGTTCTCCTTGTAAGTGGAGTTGTTCAATGACTTACTTACAATGAACAGGTGAGCTATTTTACCTTCTAACACACTGAGAAACATTATGGTAAGACGTGTTTTATTTATAGTGACATGAAAGTCTGCGTTGACAAATATTTATTGAAAACTGTGTGTATGTAAACATACAAAGCCCCCATGATTATTGAAAACCACAGTAAATATGTTTTTAGAGGTTTTGAATAATTTGTTGCCATGTAGATTTGGTGACCCAAAAATGGCATTAATAGCTGCAGTTCTCTAGCACTGAATGTAGAAGATGTTTGTTTCCTCCTTTATTGTCCTCCTGACTGTGCATGCTAGGAATAACAACATTAGACGTAGTCTTGCTTGCTACAGTTCCAGTTGTATTAAATTGTATAGTTATTGATCTGACAGTCGACATGGGCTACATGGGTTAAATCTAATATCTCATAACCATTCCCTTACATACTGGACATAACATATTAGTTGGCTTGTATTTAAGTTACAAGCCAATTGATATATCTATATTATGTTCCACTGGATTTAAATGACAATGATAGATTATTGAAAATAAAGCATTTTTTAGGTTAGTGAATGTCTAAAACCAGGAACATACTGTATATCCATATTTGGCTGAAATTGGCAACAATACAAATCCACCTCTTAAAGTAAATTGTTTCCTGGAAGAAGGTAAAAATGACAATCTTTCACAATTAATTATTATATTTGACTACCAGATACCATTTATCTGGTAGTCAACAGGACATCTACCAGATTGCCATGGTAGATGTCAATCTGCCTGCCATCTACCATAGCCACACAACCTTTATGAGATTATTAGATTGATTGTGATTATATGTTGTGGCATAATGTAGTTTTGCTTTCAAAAGGTGGATGTTTCCCCTTACCATCGTTTTGTTACAGGAAAAGAAATGGCTCTCCTGGATTGGCTGCTTTCCAACCAATAATGTCATTGTGCCTTTGTATTTCATCTTCCCAAACTGCATTTTCTTTTGACTATTTCAGATGTGCTATATGAAAAAATCTGCATATAGGCAAATTTTTCTACTGAGAAATCTGTGAATATTAAACCGTGAAGAAGCGAGTGTCCACTATATTAGTGTGGTCTCAATTTGGAATGTCAATTTACTATGAATAAATGAGAGCGACCGCTAAGTGCAATGTTGAAATTGCATCTGTTGCTCATTAGGCCAGTATTGCAGTATATGAACCAATTTGTTATAAGTTGTGGTTTTTCATCGCCCACATCCTGCTGCCATTTGAATGGGAAGTTTGTCCAGAATAGAAAATCTCAAGCTTTTTGCTTGTGCTGGGACATGGCTGGGACAGGCAACTCTACCATTCACTTTTGGAGAATCACAAGCTTACTTCTTGCCAGATTATCCAACTGTAGGACATCCTTCATCCAGGCTTTCAGATTTTTGTTGACCTATTGATAAGTCCAGACCTGTGTGGAAACGACAAGTGTTAAAGCAGCGATCAGCTGATTGTTGCAGCATCCGAGGATATTGTTGATATTGTTCAAGGCTCCCGTTTCATCCCAGAGAGACTGTGTGTGACTGTGAAAGGCACTCAGGATGAGTAAGGTAGAGGGCTATTTGTGGTTTGTTCTACTGCCCAGAATGGATGCTTGAGTGAAGGAGCTCTGTTGCATCAGTTGTAAACATGCAACTTGGCTCTTCTTGAATAACCGAGTAGGGAAGGGAGGAAAGGAAGAAAAGGAAGAAAGGAAGAGGAGGGATGGAAGAAAGTTAGAAATAATCCCAGTACAAGGTGTATGCACCCCACCTCCACAGACCAAGCTGAACAGGATATTATAAGAGGAGGTATCAGCGGTCTGTCCAGGAACAGATGGTGAGACAGAGCTATACACAGACAGGATCTTCCTTCCAGTCCAGAACTGAAAGAGAAAAGAATCAGCATTCACATTCATAGACACACAAGAAACAGTGTTGGACTTATAAAGGTCTTTATGAGGAAGCATCAACGATTTGAAAAGCTGCCTGGTTGTCATTGACACACCCCCTTCTCTTCATTTCCTCTCTCCTCTGTTAAGTTTCCTCTCCTTTTTATTTCTCTATTTCTGTACCAACCCTCATCGTCTTCCAGGGCTGCACTTTATCCACACTCTGATACCAAAGTGAAAGGGTTACACATTTAAATACTAACAAAAATCTTTTGGATTTTAGAGCCAAAACATTAATGTTGGACTGAGAAAATATTTACCCAGATAGTGAAAAAGAAATGTCTTTAAAAAAGGTAATCCAAGAAGGCTCTTAGGGACTTTTTAATATACTACAAATGTTTAATTTACAGTCAATGTGATTTAAAATTTGCTTGATGTACATGAAAGATCCACACTAAGTGTCAGCCTGGGGTGGAGTTGGATGTCAGCTGGTGTTCAGGTTGCATGTGGAGTTGTAGGAGTCGTGGAGACCTGTAATTAATAGGATGGTTGAAGTCTGCAGAGCGAACTGCTGCAGGCCACCATTAGACATATACACTGATCACAAATTTAAATACACCACTCACACAATATCTCACAGGTAACAAAAACCTTTCTGAACATTTCCCATGTTCAGTTTTTTACTCCCAGTATCGTACAATGTCAAAATAAAAAGAAACAACAGGAAAAAACACTGATGTTCTCTCATCTAGGACAGGGTTACATAAGCACCTTAATGCCTTCCAAAAAAATAAACTGTTTCTAAAATAGAATAAAAATATATTATTTCCAACAGTTTGGAAATTTACGTGTAACACGTAAATGCATAAAACTGCATTGAGGACATTGAGGTACACAAAGAGAAAAGTAATAAAAATACCTAAAAAAGCTAATGTTAAATCTTATGTTTTATTATTTCCGTCCCTTTCTTATTGATCCTCCTCATCTATTCAAGATGTTAAAACATAAAACAAACCTAAAGACTGATTCAGAAGCTATTACTTTAGTGATCAATTTCTCCATTCCAGCCTTCAGCTGACAGAAACCCTTGGTTCTGAAGCTTTATGGTCTCCATTGGGTTTTTTCCCTTCCCTTTTGATGAGAAGAGAGGAATGTGTTGCCACATAGGGATGCTCGCCTTGGACTGAGTCAGCTGTAGCCTTTACCTGGCCATCTTGCTGCTGCTGTGTCCTTCTCATGGTAGTTGAGCAGCAGCTAAAGATGCACAGCAGTGTCATTCTCCTGGGGCAATGATGGCACAGAGGTGACTCACATTTAAAGAGCAGTCTAGACAGACTGTTGTACAGCCAGTGAATTATGTCAAGGCAGGTGACTCTCACGTGAACATTTTGAGGTTTCTTTGCAAATTTACTCCCTGGTTGGATACAATATTATATTAACACCCCTTTATGATTGCACAATAACTTTGCTATTTTATGTGCTACCATCAATAGTGTCATCTTTATTTTTTATCTTCTGTAATTTGGTGACTAAATTTTTAACTGTAAAAACAGCAGTAAAATATAGGGTGCTTTTAAAAGCTTGCTGAGACCTGCATTAACTCCCAATGCCCCCACCCCAACCCTCTGCCCCCATGTTTCCGCTTACAACTGAACGCCCACCACCTGCACACTTCCACTGATGACTTCAATTGCAATATTCTTGATATCAGATATCTGTTCAGTGCACTCTCCACAGGGGAATGAGGTTGGGGAGATATGAATGTGTGTGCTTGTGTACAGGTTAGCATAATGGAGCGCCCCCATCCTTTTGCAAATTAGACTGCTGTTGCATATGTCTGTTTGCAGGAACATGGAACCGTTTGCGCGAGCCAATTGTATCAATGTCAAGCGGATATTTTCCCACCCCTGCCTTCCTTTTCTCTCTCTGCGGTTCATATTCTGTTTTTGTTTTTCCCTGTGTGAGTCTGAAGTCGTAACACATTTAACTGTTTAAATTGTATTGATGGAAAGTGGCCAAGAATAGCAAGGACAGAGCTGGGAGGAAGATAGAGGGCAGGCCTCTACTGAGAAGTCTGGAGAGCCAAAAGCAAGGCCTTCGAAGGGGATTTTAAAAGTCGTTCCTTTATTCAGTAAACGATAATAGATAGAGATAGAGAAAACGAGCATTTTCACAACTGTAGTTTGTTAATATTGGTCAGTTGACGAGTTTTTAACTCTTAATTTTTATGGGTGGCTTGTTTACTTTTCATACATGCAAAAGTTGAAACAAACTGAAATCTGTCACATAAACCTCAGGAGAATATCTGTGTATTGGTAGGATGTGTTGTACATACAAGAAGCTGATTCTGGTTTGGAGCTAGAAAGAAAAAAAAAAGAGAACTGAATCATCTCTTTTAAGTTAGAATATCTGAGGAGTTCACCAAAGGATTTTTAGAAGGTGTCTTGAAAGGTGCATAGGGTTTTATGCTTCACTACTACTTATTGGCTGTGCTGACCACTGAGTTTGCTGTATCCATTCCTTGTAACGTCCTATATTTCTATTTCACAGTGGGCTAGAATAGGGGTGTTAAAATACGTACCACAGTGGCGCAAACGAGGCAGAAATTCAGGTAAATAATATTAAGCATAGAAAAACATCTGAAATCAGTTGTCTGTGTATGTTTGCATATAAAACAGTATAGGTGAATACCTAAAGATATAGAAATGAAAGGCGGAGAAAGATATTCTTGACGAACATCATTTAAGCTGGTGTTTCAAAATGACCTTGGCTAAGGAGGCTTTATTAATCAGCAATTCTGTTTATTCTATGCTCTACACTTTCCCATGCGTTTCTGCATCTTACATCATTCATTTGGATCTCTGATTGACTTTAATTTTGTGTTCAGTTACAGTAGTGCTTATTTTTTACCGAGGAGAAACTTGAGGTGTTGCCTAAAATGGCTATGACAAATTCTGACAGTCACCTTGGAAGTCCATAGAATCAGGAAAAATCTAATTTTACTGTTGGAATAACCTGATCATTCAGTATACTCAGGTGATCAGCTGATAACATTTTTTCTGTGCACTTAACTCTGCTCAACTCTGACCTAACCAAATGTAGCAACCTCAGATCATTGCACAGCCCCCACAGGTTTGTATTGGACAAAACAAGGCAAGTTGGATGCATCACTTTATGCATCTCCTTTCTTATCCTAATCGATATGCCTGTCACTCTGGAACAGAGTAAATCCTTTTCATTTTTAACCCAATCTTTGTATTTACCAGCTTCTTAGATGTTTTCTTTTGTTGGAAGTATGCCAATAATTTGACCCTGCTTAAGCAGTTTAATATATTTTTCATGACCTCTGTATATGTCTTGTAGTTGTTTCACAAATGAAACCATACTAACTGGATCAGTTAGGGTAAATAATATTTTTCCAGCTAAAACGTAATCATCCATGCAGTTATCCAGTGGAGGCTCCTGTACCTGTTTGCTTTGGTACCAGACCCAGAAGTGCCTCCATTAGAACAGGCACTACATTTTATTCTAAGATTGTTTTACTCTTTTATTTTCTAGCTCTTTATTCTCATTGGTAAATGATTTGCAATATCCGTTTATTGTAAAGGTGATTTAATACTGCCACATATATAAATCTGTATCCTTTAAGAACTTCACATATTTCATTGATTTTTTAAACCTATGTTGTTTGCAGTGGTGAATATTTTCATGGGCTCTGTTTTCTTATTTATCATGATGCAATACTGCAGATGTTGGTGTGCAACCTGTAGATCATTTGAACTCTTTGAAGAAGAAATGTAAACAGAACTAGGATATAGAGAGGACGACGTGTCTCCCTGCTGTGCTACTTTAGGGTCCAAGCCACACACAGGGGAGAAAATATTCAAAGATTTAAAGAAGGTACTTAACATGTAAACAGTTTTAGTTTTTTGCAATAATCTACAGCCTTTAAATGCTTGTGTAATCCGGAAAGTATGTGACAGTTAGATGGATGACCATGCTTCTAAAAACACTTTAGACAATGAACAAAAATATACTTTTAGTGTTATAGATAGGGTTGTAGCAGGATGTGTAAAGACAGCTAAGCACAACATTATCAGTAAAATTATCTTACTCTATATGAGTTTTAAAAGATTACACAAGACTTTTTTTTATCCTGCAATGTAATTTTAAAACAGCAAAACTTTCTCATGTTTTCATTCTATATCTAGTTCTAGGTAATAATTTTCATCATGTCACTTCTTTTTACTTACCCTCTCTTTATTTCTCAAAATCTCTCCGGGCTGTTGGGTGAGTCACCTTGCATGTCTCAGTGATGCTACACATCCACAGGCACACACATGCCTAGCATGCTAAAATAAATTTGGTAAACAGGGTAGATATATTTATTGTGATGGAAACAAGTTTTAATAAGATGAAAGGAAACTATCCACGATATATAAAAGTGTAGCCATTTAGCAAGAACATCCTAATGTCTCCACAGAAAAAGCTGCTCACTCTGTTAGTTTGCAGGTTTTCATTTAGAATGCTGGTATTTTGTTATTATTAAAGACATTTAAATCTAACCTCAAGTATATAAAATCCCTAAATTTGTAACATTATTTACAAGTACAGTTAAAAAATCTTAATATTGTGAAAGCAAAACTCATATAGATTTATTATATATATAACTTTTATTTATGGTAATTTTGATGATTGTGGCTTACAGATAATGAAAAGATATTGCAATTCAGTGTCTTACAAAATTTAAATAGTGTGAAAAAGTTACATAATGGAAACTCATGATGTCACTTCCTAATCAGCTGATTAACTCAAAACACCTGCAAAGTATCTGGGTCAGTAAGTGACACAATCATGGAGAAGATTGGTGACTGGACAGATGTTCAGAAAACAGTCATCAAAACCCTTCACAGAGAGGACAAGCCATAAAAGATCATTGTCAAAGAAGCTGGTTGTTCACAGCACGCTAAATCTAAATGTATTCATAGAAAGTTGAGCGTAAGGGAAAAAGCGTAGCAGGAAGAAATTCACCAGGAACAGGGATAACTGCAACCTCGAGAAGATTGAGCAAAGCCCATTTAAGGATTTTAGGAGCTTCACAAGGAGCAGACTGAGGCTGCAGTCAACTCATCAAAAGCCATCACGCACAGACAAATCCTACACATGGATTACAGATGTTGAATTCCTCAGGTTAAGCCACTCCCGAAACAGAGACGACATCAAAAGTGTCACACTTTAACTGAGAAGAAAAAGAACTGGTCAGTTGTTCAGTGGTCCAGAACACACTTTTCAGATGAAAGCAAAGTTTGCATTTCATTCAAGGCCCCTGTGTATAGAGCAGGGGTGTCAAACTCCAGTCCCGGAGGGCCGCAGTCCTGCAACTTTTAGATCTGCCTCTGCTGCACCACACCTGAATAGAATAATTAGGTCATTAGCAAGGCTCTGGAGAACTGATCTACACAAGGAGGAGGTAATCAAGCCATTTCATTCCAGTGTTTTGTACCTGTGGCACATCTAAAAACTGTAGGACAGCGGCCCTTGAGGACTGGAATTTGAGACCCTGGTATAGAGGAAGAGTGGAGAGGCACAGAATCCATGTTCTTAGACGTCCAGTAAAAGGCTTCCACGGTAAGCAATGGTTTTTGCATGATATTCTAATTTTTGTATCTGCGGTTGTATATATATGATGCCCAAGCTGAATATTTTGTGAAAAGTAATAGAGTAAAATCCCTAAATATTTACAGAATCCATAAAACCCTAAAAATAAAGATGGCTGTGGTATTTATTTGCTTCAGAAGTTTGAATTTCAATCTGAGAATATCATCAGAAACTTGTCTTAGCAGTTGTCAGCTAGACATCCAATGGGATTTTCAGTTCTGTTCAGTGAGCAGATAGATTTCTGCTCACTGAACAGAAATAGCATACGATCCTAAAAGTGTGTTGGACAAATCTGGACATTGGATGGATGAATGTAAAGATAATTTTAACCATAAAAGAAAAGGGGGATCTCCTGAATTATGTTTTTAGCACAATGTAACATGTTGAGGTTGGGTGGGTGAGAGTGAGGGTTCGGGAAGATTGTCAACAGGAGTGCACCAATTCATCTTTGGAAGGAATAAAAGTCCAGTAATGATCATATTTATTTCACCCCATGATTTCTAATTAAACATTAAAACATCCTCTAAAAACCTTTCTCCATCTGACTAAATGAAAATGAGCATGCCTTCATTCTTTATGGCATATTTAAACCAAGGTTAAAAAAGGTTTAGTAAAACTGTCCAACACATGAATAAAAAGGTTAATAAAAATGCTTAAAAAATATTTATGGCATTTTACCTGTATGATTTAATTGGTTTCCCTCAAGAATTTTACCAAAATTCACACGGCATAACATTTCCACTTATGTGTCAATAGATGCAACAGCTGATTCTACTTTACTACTCTTATTTTGGAGGTTGTGTCTTAATAAATCTATTTAGACACCCTCCCACTCCCACTTTACCATCATATATCTGGCTGAGGCTAAGGGTGTGCTTAAATCCTTACTGACATCTGTGGCCCCAAAGAACAGAGAAGGACACAGAAATCCAGCAGCTTCATGTGCTTAATGGTAAGGTGCATTAGGTTATTGCTGTCATGCCCCCTGGCTGTTGCGAAGAAGAGCTCAATGAGAAAGGCTGAACTTCTCTTATGAATTAGAAATGACATATTAGAGAGTACATTAAATTAGTCATGACAAAGGATTCATGCTCGAGTCCAATATTAAAACACTCTACCTCTAATAATGACTAATTATTCCGGGAGCCTTGTGCCTGATTTTATAAATGCACATTAAGAATTAGACACAGTATTACCTTGCTCTTTAACAGTTGAGGATTTGTAAAACAATACATGTTTTTGAGGAGACACGACGATAAGTTAACCCAGAATATTCTAATGTTGCCATTTTCTTACAAAAACCCATATTAGCATCATCATTTAAATAATTATAATGCATCAAATAATTTATGAGTAAAATCAGACAGAACGTCCCCCAAGAAACAACATATTAAGGGTATGATGTGAATGAAGGACCATTTTCTGCTCTTCCCTAGGAAAAAATGGCCATCACTAAGACACTTACAACATTTTATAATTACCAGGCTGCAAGAAATTGGGTCAGGGCCGGGAGGTGAGGAATGGAAATCTTGCTCCAGCATCAGCATGTCTGTCTACTGCAAGTTTTATACCCCCTGATCCCCTGATCTACATAGATTTGCAACTATTTTCTTCTTGTTTGGTTCACTTTTTTTGCCTTCCCCTCAATATGCCACATGTAAGACCTGTTTCATAAAGATGTGGATACATATCTTTATGCAGCCATGATCTTAGTGTATATATATATATATATATCTCATGGCTGCATAAAGATATGTATCCACATCTTTATGAAACAGGTCTTACATGTGGCATGTGGTTTTATTTTGTAAAACAAAATAAAACAAAATAAATGAGGAAGAGATACAAAATACAACTTTGCAAGTACACCTGTGAGGGAATGCAGTGTCCCTTTTTGTGAAAGCCACAATGATCCACTTCTGAAAGTAAATCTGTTGGGTTTCTCATTAACACTAAGACAGGAATAGCGATTGCTGCTGGACAGGACACGTCAAAATAACAAATAAAAAAAAGAAAGAAGGATTAAAGGTTCAGTGGATTTTTCCCAATCCTTGATTTGTGATTTGGCATTTAACCCATCTAAGAATTTTTTTAATGGAAATTAACCTTGAAATATTTGCCTAAAATCTGCTTATTCACTGATATTTTTTAAATGATCTTTTGGCTTTTGCAAAGCAGCCAATATAGGAGTGCCATTTGTTTTCAGTGGCACTGATTAACTGCACCCCCAAAAGAGGAGATAAGGAAGACTCTAGATATTAGCTTCTGTAGTAATAAAAAATACTGTTTCCACTGTGGGTATTTATGCATATTAAGGTATATTTGGTGTTTGAACTATAAAAATAGGCAGTTTTGAGCAATTTTAAAAGGAGGTCTCAAATATTTGCAAATTTTAGTTGGTCACGTGTGGCTGTGAAAATCAGGTTCCCACTGTAGTTCAGTTTATTTTTTCTTAATTATATAAATATTTGAAAATATAACAGGCTTTTATAGAAACAACATTAAAGTGAAAACTGCACTAGAGGTGTTTTTCTGTTGATAAAGCCCTACAGAAAATTCAAGTCACATATTTTTTACTCAGATACATTTATGCAAGATTCCAATCCCTAGATTTATTATCTTTAACAAAGTGCTCTCAAGGCCCTTAAAAAAATAAAATACCACTATTTGACACAAAAAGAAAAGTTTTTCAGTTCCAATAAAATTTTATGTTTTTTTTCACCTTGTATTGATGTGTCACTCCACCACAGATATTCTCCAGATTTAGAATTTTAATGCGACTCTGTGGTAACAAACATTCATGCATTTATTTTCAAAAGCAGTGTTTCATGTACTTTTGCTCCTGTCGACATTTTTCAGATATCATCATGTCTGTCTTAGGCACCAGCAAGTTTTCATTTATCAGCTTTGTCATAGTTTTTAATAGCAATTTTCTGCTGCAGAAAAATGAAACTCAGTTGATTTTGGAGTCGCACCAAAAAGATACAATCACAAACCATGATCTCTAATTTGAAAAACTTACTGTTTATGTCACAGAAATATATGATCTCACTGGCTGCACAGTCACCAGCAAACAAGATTTAAAAGATTAAAGTGTAAAACTGGCATGACATGAGACTCTCAAGGTCTAGCTGTCAATAGGGTTGGTGTCGCCCTCCATTGCAAAGTAATGTATCAAGCTGGTGTGAAGCAATTCTGAGCTCCTAAATGTGAGATTTAATTTAGTAAGCTAAACCCATAGGGGTCAGTACGGCAGTTCTTTCTCTTCTTTTAAGATCTAGTGAGGAGGGAAACTATCCGGACTGCCTTTCCTTTTCAGGAGTGCATTGTTAAAATACTTGCTCAAGTCTGTTCCACAATGCATTTGGCAAAAGACAAGAAAACACCTTTAAAAAACTGCCACAAAACAGCATATATATCGCATACATACAGTATCTAGCATAAAAAATTGTTAAATACAAAAACACCAGAGTTAGACATACCACACCCTAATAAATTAGATCAAGCAATTCTTTTCTATCCTTGTACAAGTTTGCTTCCTTGTTGATAGAAGGTGACATAAAATGGATACTGCTGTTTGCATTCACTTGTTCTCACAGTCCAAGAGCACGACTATAAATGAGTCTCTCTAACTTCCTCTTAGGTCTAAGTGTGTGTGTGTTCATGGTGGTTTGCCCGGTGTGTCTCTGTGTTGCCCTGTGATGGATTATCAAATTGAGTGTTCCCCACGTTTTGACCAATGACCACCAGCTCCCATGTGGCCCTGCACAGACAATCGGGAACAGACTCGAATGGAATGTTTTTGTTAAATCAACATCATGCAATTTACTTTTAATTTGTTTAATCAATTCAAATGTACTCGCATTTGATCAATAATATTGTAGTAGTAGTTCACATTTAATATCCCCAAAATCCTTTCAGGGTGTGAAACCTGACCCCGTCAACCCCAAACCTAGCTTCAGACAAACTCAGTGTGATGAATTTCATACCGTGACGTGGAAAAAAGAAAACAAAATTAAATCAGTTATGTCACTTAAACTGTCCAAGCCTTTTTGAGGATTAGACAAAAGTAAATAACTCGGCACAGCTCACTCATTCAGACCCACAAGAATCCAACAAATGACTCAAAGGAGTGAAGAACACGGACTGTCTGTAAGAAAGGAAAGAAAGTCACAAAAGAGAGAAATTAAATTTACAAACATGAAGTCAGAGTACTGATGTATTTTGTAGTTTGTCAACTTTCCAAGAATGCCAACAATTGCAGAACATCATCCTGTACTGGAGACGCCTACTGATTTCTAAAAATATGTTAGGTTGGCAGTAAAGTCATGATATATCTTAGTCTGAACCTTCCTACATCTTTTATGATCTAATTTAGGAAAGATGGCACAGCATTCGTAACTATAAGTGGGGAAAATGTTATAAATGTCTTTAATATCTAAGCTGAGTGCCTACATATAAATTGGTCTTAGCTTTCAGGCAAAAAAAAAAAAAGAGTTGAAGGTGAGAGCGGACATGAAGAGTCACTTCCATTACGACACACCTTATATAATCCTGCAGAGAGGATACGGTGAAAATGCTTTTGCTTGACTACACCCATACTCTAATACTCTAATTCGGTGGCAAGAACAGTTTTCAGTCAACAGTTATTCACGACCATACTGAAGAAAATGGCCTTGAAACATCCAATCAAAATTCACAACACAAGATCCCAACAGCACATCATATTGACCTGTTTGAATTATGTGGTGGCTTGCGAAACACGAGTCCTTTGTGAAAGTAAGAAATATTTTTAGACATTATGATATTAGCTATTTACATGCATGTTTATATTTTTTATGTATAAATTAATAAAGTTGAAAGAATCTCACCTATGTTTTCTTTACATTTAATTTGTTTTCTTTCTCTTTTAAATGTAATTATCTTACAGTAATTATCTTTAAAAAAACTGTCAAAACTGTAAAAACAATTATGTATTCCCAGTAAGCTTTTTCTGATATTAATTACTGAGATCAACTATCTGTTCCCTACAAACACAACCACTATCTTTGACTATATAAAATAGGGCTGTATAATATAATGAAATTGCCATTTGATAACAATTTTTCCAATGTTCATTTTCAATGTACTTTGGGATCTTTAGTGTCTCTTTTATCGGTGTCAGTTGTGAGCATGTACTGCACTGAGACTCAGTGAACAGATTGAATATCTTATTGGGATCCTTTATATAGGAAACAACAGACCACACATTTTAAACAGGTTGTGCAATGATTATGTATAATGCGGCCCTAAGCTGCAAGTCTTGGTTTGGTTAAGAAATCTCCATTCTGTTAGGAATCCACTGAAGGTTGTGGTATTGAGTTTATTTCAACAGATCAGTTGTTGTCAAAACAAAACTTAGTAGTGACAGTAATATCATTAGTATAGTGGTTCCTGAGGCTTTCAGGTTGTAATTACTTGGTTATTTGCATTTTTAGTGTTCAGGCTTATTATTAATTTTCTTTCGACATATTAAAACTAGTGTATTATAATACAGAAAAAATTTTACTGCATGAAATTACCATGTTTTGTATTTTTAATTGACATTGTATTAAAGTTTCACATTTAAGACGGAGACATAATTAAAAATTAAAACAGACGGGGATTCTCGTGGCTCAATATTGCTGTTCCTCTGCTGGGTTCATCTGATTCAACCAACAACATGATCTCTTAAACTCCTGCTGGCAGACCTCCAAGAAGCTTTTAACTAAGAGGAATCTCTTGGCAGGGGATTGTAATAAAAATGTAAAACCAATATTAAAAGCCAATAGGGGAATGTACTTCCAAAGATTCTCTCTCTCTATCTGTTTCTCTCTCACACACAATCTCATCCTCTCCCTTTCTCTCTCTTTCTTTTCCTACCTGGTTTTAGGTAACATGTTACCAAAGGCAGGTAGTTACATATTTATTCTGTTACATTTACTTGAACAACTTTTTGGAAAAAAAATTAATGTGAGTCTTACTGTTTGTGCTCAATCTGTATTTTTGTAATTTTATTTTCTATCTGCTAAGTCTTTTGCGCCATTTGGAGGTCACTGCAAGTACTTTACCCTGTTCTGATATATATGTACATCACCTATTGCAAGTATTGGTTTGATAAGTTTTACATAGAAAAAAAATATATTTAGAAAAGTATTTCTTCTTTTTCCACATAGCATTATATCTTTTGTCTGTTTGAATCTATCATTTCTAAATATTAAATCAGATGTTCTGATTTGCAGACTGGGAGTGAAAACCACTATCCATAAATCTGTAGAACATAGAGAAATATTCAGTTCAAGTTTAAAATATTGTATTAATAGAAAGTGGGCCTCCTCACTAGGTACACTTTGTTAGTACCAGGTTGGACACTATTTTTATTATAATCCCACCTTGGTTAGTAGAATTGTATTTTCAGTTTCCAGTTCTCAGCTGATGTCTTTCAACATGTCAGATATGTTATTCAACACTCTTTGCCTGCAGCAAGTGGTTTTCTGAGCTAATGTAGCCTTTCTTGCAATAACTCTAACCTCCCACCATCTCTAGTAACTGTGTTATGTTTCTGTGTGTTTACATTACTGAGCATCTTTCTACAATATCCAGTCATCTCTGCATCTGCAGGTTATTATGTGGTGTTGTATGACCTCCACCAAAACGATTTGGTGATTTTGATTTACAGTTTTTGCCGCTCCTGTTAAAGACATAAAGCGAAAACAATACCAAGATGAAAATGATACAACTTCACAACAGGAATAACACCATGAAAAGAGTCACTGAACAAAGTATTCTTAACACAGCAGTAATCACGTAGTCGCAATTTACCTGTACACCCAGCCCTGCATTAGAATCACGACACAGTTTTTACTGACGTGTTTTAAAAACAATACTTTTGATTATATTTGATACACTGGCATACAATTTGACCATGCTGCTGTCCAAATCTGAGACAATCTCTTATCAAATCAGTAAAAAAAATGAAATAAAAGTTTCTTGTATAACCAAACTGCCATATGGTTTGCAAGTTATATTCACATTTTTATAATAAAAAAAAACTAAAATAAAATATTGCTAATATTTGCAGTTTTATTAGCCATGATGAGAGCATCCAAGAGCCTGAGGGACTTAAGTTTCAACTTGAACTATCCGCATGTTCAAGTTGCAGATAGTGGTTATTTGGTCTTGGCCAAAATAACACAGCTTTATGTAGATCTCAGTGAAACCAACTTTGTGGAGTGAAATCTTTAAAACATCTGATTTTGGAGGTTTTGGACCTATAGCTCAAGAAAACATATTTGATAGCATTTACCTAATAAATGTCTCACCTCTCACCACTGAAGACTTGTTTCTGATCCTGCTGCCAGCCAGGCTTGGTTGCTTGTTGTCTTTAAAGCATTTACTTCCAATGTCCCTTTTTGAAGAGACATGAAGTTGGCCTGGTATTGTCAGCTGTTGTCTTGTCATTATCAGTAAATATACTCTGTCATGGAGTGAGCAGAAAACAATGATGTTTTTGGGTTTTTGTCACTGTGATTTTGACCTCGAGGCTGTGCCTTCTCTTATCCGAGCCATATTTATAAGTGCTCCTGATGCGATGGGCAAAGAGGGTGTCCTGGGTCCTTGTTAATGGGTGCAAACTAGAGAGCAGGATGACAGCAAAGCTCCTCCAAGAGCAAGTCCTTCTTTTGTCAGACAGATGGGACACAGTCTGACTGATGTTCTGGCAGGTCCTGAGGCTCTGATGAGCCCAGCGGTTACCAGCACATCCACACATACATCATCATGCTTATTCCTCCTGATAACTGCTGTCTTCCGTGGAGCTCATCTCATCCTTGTATCTTACAACCCTGGGTGTGTGAGTGTGGGTCAGCCCTTATCTTTTATCTCCCCTCGTCTTTATGCATGAGTGACGTTTAAGATATATTTATGTCTTTCTGAGGCGAGCAGGAGAGGTCAGTGAGTGGATTTAAAGCCACGCAGGTGGAGATAAGAAGAGCAGTGACAGTGCCACCCAGTCAGGTCCCCCTGGAGAGACAGTCACTCAGAGGGGCAACAGGAGGCACGTCCGTATGGACTTCTCTGTCAAAGCCACTCAGCTGTGCAGTCCATCATTGTGTTGTGGGGCACAGTTAACACTGTTCTCAAGTCTAAGTGCCAGTAATGAAGTCATAAAGCCATCCACACATTACCTGTTGTTGATTACTGAAGAGCTGACATGATTAAGCATCTGTTGCATGTCAGCATTATATGTTTGGACCTCTGATTTTCTGATGAGGTCCACAGAAAGAAAGGCTATTTGACATTTATGGGTGTATTGGTCAGTTGTAGGTTATCAACCAACTTACACAAGAAATACAATTCAACTACTCAGACATTTTCTCCTTTGCATTAAACTTATTCGTCACAGAAAAAATACCCTTTGTCTGATGTGCTTCCTTTCCTACAAAATTATTTTTGTGCAAACTGTTTAAATTACACCTAAAGAATAAGTTACTCATTGAAGGCTTTCAATATAAAATGTGATGGACTCACATGTACATGATCTGTTCCTACGTCTAATTTACCAAATTACCAAACAGCTGGAGTTTTGTGTCAAACCAGGCTCTTTCACAAGAACTCCACATAATCCATCATCACCTACACTTGACTCCAAATCTAGATTTGATTTGGGGTCTTCAGCCTAAAGATATTCATGGGTTCTCCAAAGTTGTTTAAACAATGTTTTAAATTAGATACAAATTTTTTCAAATGTATTCCAACAACCAAATCCTCTTTGATGTCAATAACCCTATAAACAATCATGTTTTCTGTGTCATTATTTTGTGATATTATAAGTGCTGAAAATAGGTTGCGTATGTACAGTATGTAACAAGGGTCATCAAGCACTGTCTCCCTTAGTGTTTCAGTGAGGAAAGAGAAGCTCAATAGAATGAAGACACATGGAAAACATTTAACAAGCTTACTGCCTCCTTCAGTTCTATCTAAATTAAAGTATTTTTGTGTGGTTATCATAAGAGAATAGGTAGGTTTTATTAAAGCTGCATGGATTTGTGTAAGTCAGAAAATAGTTTTTTAGTTAATTTTTGTCCAGAATTAAACTTTATTTCTTATTGATTTCTTTTATTTAATTATACTGCCTAATTAGACAACTGGCTCTTTTTCTTGACTCTGTCATAAGGTAAATATCATCAGAGGAAACAGAGATTCAGCGCTGCAGCCTAATATCGGGCTTATCAATGGGTAGCTTGACAGGCTCTTTTCAACTTGGTAATATGAATGTCAGTCACAACAGTAAAGCGTTTCTCAGGTTGTACTGCATGCATACATATGTGTCTGCAACACTTGATCCTTCATGGCAGCTTGCCTGTGTCGTCCCTCTGACATTAATCCTTTCTCAGCTTTATATTCCTCAAATCAGCATGGCAAGCCAAAGAAAATATATAAGAAATGTGCCTCGTCCTGCATAATACGACTATGGAGGTTTAGGCCAGCTTAGTTCAGTCAGAACATACGAAATCTGGAAAACTATGGATATTATTTTAGATATTTTTCAGATGTGAAAATATATGGAGAAGGAAACAGAATGTATATTTATTTTTATTTCCAGAGTTAATTATCTGTTTATCCATCCATCCATGACATTTTGCAGACTCCATTTCTACAGACTAGTAGAAACACCTTGCAATCATTCATTGTGAACTTTTGTAAGTGTTGAATCTTTACTTAAAAGATATGTACAAACTTTGTTTCTGCTGCTGCTGGGGCTTGAGCTGCTATGCGTCTAAGTTTTTCTACCTTTTTCTTGCATTTATGTGATTAGGGTGACAGAGTGCTGGGTTTAAAGATGCCAGTTGCACTCCTGCGGGGCATGCTCGAGTTAATATGTTACTGATCAGTTGTTGCTATGTTACCATTGGAAAAATAACATAGAAGGGTGACACAGGCTTCATGGGATTCATCTTTACTTTTAGTCTATTTCAGATTCTTGCTGGAACCACACTGAGGTCTAAGATAAAGGTGTAAGCAGTCAAGGTTGACTCTAACTGAACTCACTGCAAACAACTTCCAGCAGGACTTGGTGGCAACATAAACTGTGGTTTCAGTTTCCAAACTAACATATTAAACCTGGCCTATGGGTCAAGCTAAAGCTTTGGGATCATTGAACATTCAAACTTTGATCTTGAGACTAAAGCACTTTTAATATGAACAGGATGTAAACTTGTTGCATGAAGAGTCCAGAGCAGACCTGAATGTTTCAAAGATGCAAATCTGGAACCTTGTTGCTGTAAGCCAGCAGTGCTAACCACTGCTTGACCATGTGTATAATCATCAAAAACAAATTTTTAAATATTTTGTGAGTTGTTTTAAAATATGTTAGAATAAACATTGCAGGCAGTGGAGATATATTTGCCTCCCACAGAATTAACTTTGCAGATCTGCAGACTTGACCTCTGCTAACAGCATTTTTATTTAACACCAGATTTTTTTTTCCACAGCACAGTACTTAAGTCTATGCCTTTTTAGCAGCCACAACACATTATCCTTCAACTTAAGTTGTTCTGACTTCACATAAGTCGGGCACTTTTGGAGCAGATGAACTTTAGGTTCAGTGAGGTTAAAATGAGACAGAATATAAAAGCAAAGGATATGCCTCAGAGGCACTATCTTGGGGATGCATAGGAGCCAACTGAATGGCTTACTTGTATGTGTAAATGTAGCATTAATGTAGAATTATATATTGGACTTATAGAGAGATGTGCTGCTGCCAAGGAGACAGCGTTTCTCAGGAAGTTAAAGGTTATTTCAGTAGGAAGCCAGCTCTCTACTGCATGGGTAACATGTTCCTGACTAGTCTGCCAGCAACTCAAGTGTTTCTGCTATTAAAAACTCATAAACTGCATCTGTTAGGATCTCAGGTAGTTTTGTAGTTTGATTTGATTCTCGTTTCATTATTATATTGTGTTGGTGTCTTATTTTGGTTAGATCAGTCATCTTCCTGTTTTCCTTTAGTTTAGTCATTATTACTGATTCCAGTTATGTTTATTTCTCATCTCTAGTTATTTTTAGTTACTCTAGTTTTACTAAGTTTAGTTTGCTGTACTGTTATGTTCATTTCCTAGCCCCCCTGTGTACATTTTCAGTTCGATGCAGCATGTCTCCATTGCATGATTTGATTTATACTTGTGCTTTTAACGTGCTTAAATGCTTAAAACAAATGACCAAATTATATATTGTAGCTTTGGTTGCATTTGAAAAATACCACTTTTCTGAAAATGTGTTTTATTTTTTAGGCTTTTACATTTTTATTTAAAATCTTGACTAAGCAGAGTGAAAAAAGTCTGCAGAGGAATATTATTCTATTGTTGAGTCGTTCATTATTGGGCTGTGTATGTTTGCTCATTAAAGAGGTGTGGAGGAAAGGGAGGTGCAGATTGCTAATGGAATAAAATACAAACATTTACAAAACTTAATTTAGTTAACTGAGCAAACTGATGTATGGGCGTAATTACTGGTCCTCGGTGTACAACACAAGAAGTTGACATGGAAGTGTTTTTCCAAGCTTTTGTGTGAATGTGACCATGTTTTTGAGAAAAACATAAAGTAAGATAATAGTAAGAGACAACTCAAAACATGGACAAAAATAGCAGCAGAGCTCAGATGGAATTCAGATCTTATCTGTGATGAAGTTGCACTGCGGAGATTAAAATTTGAATCCAGGCAAACGATGACAGATGTTAAATGAAAGGCATCGCACACATGTTGAGAAAATTATGTACCATTGGAGAAAGCATAAGAAGAAAACTATGATTTAAAAACCTTTTGAAGGGGCATTTTTATGAGGTTAATGATGCTATGCATTGTGCATATTAAAGCATGAGGACATTTATTTTCATCTCAAGTAGTTTTAATAAAATACCTAATATGTCTTATTAAAACTAATCACAAAATTAAAAATAAACACACAGTTGTATATGGGTTTAATTATGTTTTTGCTACAAACATAAGCTGTTTTTTACAAGAAAAAAATTGTTATACTATTCTTGTGATTTTAACAGTACTAGGTTTTCATTTTCTACACCATGCCATGCTACTTAATAATTACACGCAGAATGCTACAGGAAGCTTCTGCATAAGTGTTTAAAAACAATTTATGGTTTACATTTGACAGACACTTTAACAGGTGCATAATCTGTGTGGTAATTCCTCAGCTCAAGTCACTTTAAAGCAGGGCTTATTGGGTATAGACTGGAAATTGAAAATAGGAAGGGAGCAACGTTTGTGTGTAAGAAACGGCATTTTCATAGTAGAACAGAAGGTAAATGGGAAGTAAAGCAGAGAAAATCAAAATATAAAATACAACTTCACAGAGACCTAATAAAACCCAAAACTCTGTTACAGGATTTTGCTCTTGTGTAACCTGCAGGGTTATTCGGGTCAGTATCTAACTTTGTAATATTGGGAGCCAGCCCCAGACACTTGGGCACTCTTGGAAAAATTATGAGAGGTGCCCCCTGCTGACCCCTGCACTCCCAACTAAGTATCTTAGAGCGACCTCAATATATTATACATAATTCACTGCTCTACAGCACATGGATAAATTTTGCTCTGTTAGATGAAAGAAAATAGCAAAAACTAAAAACAATCTTACTGAACAAGTGGTACATTTCAGTATCAATCCAAGGTAGAGAAGACAGGACTGGTTGTGACATCTCTGGAGTCTGAGGTAGGAGTGTCTTCAGATGGCCTGGGTTTGAAGATGCAGGTCTTAGGTATTTCAGAAGTGCATCTGAAAAGAGACAAATAGATTTAAGTATTAGTGACTATAGTCAGGACTGGCTTTGGTAATAAAATGCAGAGCAATGTTTATTAGACATCAAAGATGTGCAACAAAAATGTGAGATGAATCAAAGATTTGAAATTACTGTTCAGCCATGCTTAAATGAGTTCTGAATGAGGAATCTCTCTCCTTTGTGGTTTCACAGTCAGGTATTGAGATGTTTATTGAACTTTAGTCAAAAATGGTTTTGTTTTCAAATTTGTAAATTTTCTCATTCATCGTATCAAATTGAGTCACATTTAGAAACTGATGTTTCTAACTGATGTTTCAAAATTTTATTCTGTAGCTTTAGCTGCATTGGTGGTTTCTGTGCTTTGCCTCGGTTTGCACCAAAGGTGTTTATTCACACCTCAAATGCTGGAATCCACTTCTTAGGCACAGCCATTTAACCTTTCTAAATTTTACAAGCTGCTAGCGGCTCAGGAACATTATGTGATAGTGTGAAAAATGACTGTGGAACTGGAATCATTCCTTCAAAAAGTGATTCATTGGTAAGGATATTTAGTCTTAAAACGTGAACCTTGCAAACTTGAATTTTTTCAATTGGGCCTCCGCGAAGAACTAGAGACAGGGCAGAATGCAATGGATATTTTTAAAATTTCACATTGCTAGATTAGATAGAAAATAGAAGTAAGTAAACAAATAAGTAAGGAATTAAAAAAAAAAAAATTGTATTATGTTATACATTTGGGGGTGTGATCTTTATTAGTTGTAATATTTAAAGTGGACATTTTAAAAATATTAAGTTTTTCAAATCTAAGAACTTGGCGGTGAAGGTAAATAATATATCTTACTTTGTTTTGGCATTAAAAGAAACAATCTGAAGAGTTAAGTTACCTCTAAA
The DNA here is from genome assembly GCF_001444195.1 of Xiphophorus couchianus. NCBI lineage: Eukaryota > Metazoa > Chordata > Actinopteri > Cyprinodontiformes > Poeciliidae > Xiphophorus > Xiphophorus couchianus. The sequence goes on along the minus strand of NC_040231.1, from coordinate 19,416,996 downwards.
TGTCACAGGAACCTTTGCCTGTACAACACCTAGAGTGAAGTTATGTGTCATGTAATTCTACTTTATTTTAAGAGTTATAAACATCTTTTGGTGCTGTTTGATTTCTTATTTATTTTTTCTTCCTAAGGGAGGGTCAACAGGCAAAGGCTCCTACTGACAGAATCCATTTTAAAAACTTGACAGTGTGCTTATAAGTGATATTAATGTTTCTCATGAAATAGTTGGTGGAAAAAAATATGTTATATAACCTCAAATATGTGGGCATCCTTAAGAGCGGGCATGTTGATTGAATTTTGGAGCTAAAACTTTTTATAGCAACTATAAAACATCTGGGACTCAGCGCAACAGATGTCAATCGTGGGAGCTTCTTCATTAAATACTTACTTAAAACTGAATTTTCCTGGATTTTTCTTCTTTTTTTAAAATTGAGGAACCAGTGGGTTAGTTTAATCAATTACTCCGGGCCGCAAATGAGAAAATTGCTAGATTATTGTTTCCAAAAATGTTGTAAGAAGTTTTCAGCAGGAGCTCACCGTCTGAGGGCCATACTCAGGGGGCTGATTCCTTCATCACAAATGATGAAGGAATCTCAAACTCAGACTGACCAAGTAGGCCGCTACACGCCAGCTTACAAGTCTGCTTTAATTGAGCTGAACGTGCTGAAGGTAGTGATTTCTTCATGCAGTAGCACAATGGGGAATTGTATTAACACAAACAGCGACTGCAGCACATCCTGCCAACATGAACAAACCGCAGAGATTCACTAACCTTTTCAACAGCATCTACTTTTGACTGGGTGTGCAGCCAGTTTGGTACTGATTCAGCCATGATTTTGTGAAATGATGTGTGAAAAACAGAATTTCAATTTCCATTCATTAATTACAAAGCAGGAGGGACGACTAGTTTACACATTTTGTGAAAATGGTGGTGAAAATTAAAAGCAAGACAGAATTATTCCCTGATCCTTTTAGTTTGGCATTGCTACATAGAACAATATAAAAATAAATATGTATTCAGAACTATATTGATAGGATGTAACATAACCACTATGTTTGTTTTTTCCTAAATAAATACATTAAAAAGTAAATGTATCAACCTGTCGTGTAGAACAGTTGCTGTGATTTCATTGTTAAAAAGTATTCAATTTTCCACTGTTTATAACTGATTTCGGGTAAATCCTGATATGTTCAGGTGTGTGTGCAACGAATGAGTAATTAAAAAAGGGGCGTGTGCGTCGGCGCGAGAGGCGCAAGCGGGGAGGAAGACGCTGACCGTGGGATCTGTGCAGCGGGAGTTTTGACTTATCTGATCGTTTAAAACTAGTAAAAATCAAAGGAAAGACATCAAAAACAGCTATCAAAGATCGCCCCGTGCCACAGATGGTATTTTAGGAACTGGATCGGAGTTTGCACCCAGGAAACCGCGCCCGGTGCAAGTGGACGCCGCCAGTGCGAGAGGACGCCACCGAGGGGAAGGGGAAACGCTCCCGGTGAGATCTGGACTGTACTTTTCTTTTTGGGCATTTTTGGTGGTACCACTTTTTTTTCGTATCTTTTTGGGGAGGGGTTTGGACGTTAGGATTTTTCATTTTGGATCGGGACTTTGGGGAAATACTTTCAGGACTTTGTTTGTTTTTCGAGGATATGGAACTGCTTTATGGACAATAATCTCTTTGAAAAAAGGATTGGAAAATTTTGGACATTTACTTAATTAGGTCTTGTGCTGATTTAAACCGAGTAACCATAATTATTTTTTTTGAGGGAATGGGGTTATCGATCTATCTATTAAGATAACTATTATTATTTTGTAGTATTGTAATTCTAGTTGAATAAATCATTGTTGCTAAGGATCAACTTATTTCTTATTGAGTGATTTGGGTATTTATTTATTTATTTTTTCAAAATAAATGGTGTAGCATACCTTACCTGTTTTCCTGGGACAGATCCCCCTTGTGTGTGTTTGTAAGTTCTGCTTTAAGCCGAATGTAACAAGGATCCAGTTGAATTTTCTGATAAATACTTTAGGTCATAATTTTGTGATTCTTCAAATTAAAATTCGAAAAGTCATTATTAATCATTATTATAAATGCAGCCCATTCCAAACCTACATTTGCATGATTATGTAATTTTTTTCTCTTTTTTTTTGGCTTGAGGGAAGAGCTGCTCATGTTCAAATTACATTTGAGACATCGCTAAAAGGTTTTTCCTTGATAATTTGAGCAGAGAAAAGCTGCTCGAAAAGTCCTAAGGACCAATATCGGATATGTTATATCACATTGGGCTATCTATCTTGCTTACTTACTACTTAGCTTACCTAGATACTTAACTTGTGCAAAATTTACTAAATTTGCAGTTTTTGCATTGTCCTCCTACTTATGAAATACATTTACAATACCTTAAAACAGTAGGATGAGTAAATTATTTCATGTTTTTCTTTTCTAAATTAGATGTATTGCACTATTAATATCAAATGACAGCTGTAATTCAATAAATCACAGGCAAGGAAGAAGAAAAAGCTTAAAGGTCCATTCTCACTAGATCTTGACATTTTTCCTTCTGCTTAATGCTGTCTCAGATTGCTGGACTCCCCTGGTATCTGGTTCTGATAGAACATTTTAATGAGGAAACAATGTATTAGAATTGTTTCATTAAAACAATACAATAAAACATGGCTGAAAAATAAAATAAAAAATATTCAACGAAACAAAAACACAGATCATTCTGTTTTTCTTTTAAATTTCTAAAAGCTTTTGTTTTGTTGTTGTTTTTTTTTTGGTAACTACCTTTTGATACTAGACTTATTTTTCAATAAAACTACTTTTAACTATGTATGGCATCTGTAGTTGTTCTGTAATCTGAACGTTGTTGGTTTGAATCCAGCTTCCCTCAATCACATGACCCTGGTCCTCTGGGTAAGACATTTAGCCCCAGGTTGCTTTTTTTTTCTGCGTATCATTATGTGAATGTGTTGTTAGGGTGATTGGGCATTATGGCTCTAATTTTTATAGTTTTGAATTATAGGTAACAGGAGAAATATGTTTTATGCATACAGTCAATTTAGTAATCTGCTTACTAATCCAAAAAAATTTAAATAGAATGATAAAATAAATGCTTTTTTACAGTCACGTGACAGTGAACATGAAGTGGTTGTTGTCTGAGGAACTCTAGTGTCTTTGCTTGCCTTGTTTTCCTACTCATGATCAGTTACTACAAGAGCTCAGGCTTTTCTTTTGCAGATAGACACCATCTATCCTGAAAAAAATCTCCTACTGGTAGCAATCAGCACCTTTCGTTGTGGTTATAGTTTCAAAGTGTGTGGCCTTCTCCTCTGCTCTGAACGAAACACGCCGCCTCCTGAAGGCAGCCTTAAAGTAATTTTCTATAATCTACTAATAGTCAGCTGTCAAAAAAAGTGATATCGTGTCTCCAGCTAATAATATCCTCCGACAGGAGGTTATACATAATAATTTTAATTTGATCATGAGGTATAATCTTTCATATTGAATAATAGTTGGCTGACCAAAAGAGCAACCAGAATCACATGCTATAAAATAGGGTGCAATTTGAAATCCTCAGAGAATAGTCCCCATAATTAATCAAAAGCACTTTACTAAGAGTAATAAAATAGTGGGCAATGCTAAGGTACATTGGTAGAAAATATAGATATTCACACTATTAGGTATAAAAATTTGTTTTTATGGTGCGAGTCAATTGTCCTGTAATGACACTCTTGCAGATTTTAATTGTACACTTACTTATTATGCTTATTTTCACCCCCAGCTCTTAGTCAGACATGCTTTCTTCATAATGCCCTACCATTTTAAGAGTTTTAATCTCACTCTAGGACCTGTAAATCTTTCCCTCTCTTCAGTACCTCTGGGTGAGTCATAATGACTGTTCAGTTGTGTCCGTTCACCCATACCCTGTCTTATTGCACAGAGCAAACTTCTAAATCCTCCTCATTATGGACAACACATCACCGCACCGGCAGAGAAACACTCTGACAGCACAATCTGCCTGCACAAGATAGTTTGACTGAATAAACACACCTACCAGTCAAGTTTATTAGGTTATGAGTCAGTCATGGGTCTGTGGTATTACAACCCTTTGAGACAGCAAACAGCAGCTTGTTTGCCACACTTCACTTGTGCAGTGGCATGAGACAATGTATTTTTAGTCTCCAAGACAAAAACCCATGAGGGATTGTTTTTAAAGTTTTCATCCTCGCATAGCATTGCTTCCAAATCTCTTTGTTTGACATAAATGTTATTTGTGAATTGCGAAAACTGGGGGCCAGGGGAATGTACGCGACCACCCCCCCCCCAAGAGCACAGCTTACATATGAAATGGGCAACAGAGCAAATGATTTTGACGATTCAGTTGAATGAGTAGCAGAGACACAGTGTCACAACGATAGATTGGCATGGAGTTAATGAAGTCAGATGATATCTATCAGGGGACTGTGGTTTACTGAAAAAGAGGTGGATAAAGAGCAGGTGGAATGAGAATGTTCTGTGATAGAAAACTATGTGAATGTTGGGGAAAAAAACACAAAATATGAAAATGCTAAAAATGACCTTTTTTTTATTAGCTTTACACTTTATCAGTGGTTTAATTTACAATGAGGTCGTTTTAGATTTGTTAGATATTCTGTATAAAACATTGCAAAATGATGTAGTGTTATGTCTTTGTTCTCGATATACAAAACTGACTTTCCAAGAAACAAATATTCCAACATTAAACAAGTAGTTTTAATTGTGTTTTTACTTCAGAGGAACTTCAATACGTCGTACATTACTAAATGCATAGTAATGTTCAGAAAACAGTTTTCATTTTATTGTGCCTATAAAATGTCTACACACTCATGTCAAATGTTTCTGTGAGGTAATAAGTGTTATGATGAATTACTTTCAAAACTTTTCCCCCCATTCATGTTATATTTTCAAATACCCTGTCTAATTTAACAATTAAAAAAAAATCCAGAAATAGCAACAATAAAAAAAAATCAAGTTGGAATATACCAGCTGTATAGCGGCAAAATTAACACTTGTTGCACAATTTTTAAATTAAGTTTCAGAGTTTGGTCTTAATTAAAAGTTAGAAAATTATCAGCCTCCCAAATTGACAATAATTCACTTCACCTTGCAAAATTTCTCCAACCTTTTGAAGGCATGTGTGAAGACATCTCTTGTCCAACAGCCCCTTTCATATGTAAAAATTTTATTTTCATCTCACAAGTTCATGTCACGGGTCTTTTGGATATATGAGAACATGCTATGATACTGATAAAGAAATTCTCACTCATCTTCTGCTTTCAACTAGGCATCTGAAAATGTGAAGCTAAAACCCACTGGCAAAATTAAACATACTATGTAAAATGCTGTGCATTGTTGCAGCTTTTTCATGACTGACACCCTTAAACAATGAGATCTTTTAATTCTTTGAAACCTGTCTGGGATATATGTCTTTAACTATTAATCCATCACAGGTGTTGTGTCTGTGGGAGGAAGCCTGAGTATCTGGATGCACAATGTAGCAAGTTCTGAACGCCAGGATATCTGAACTTTGTTTTTGATTCATTATATTCTTTACAAATGATAGCAGGTGTAAACTCAATAGGACTGAATACAAAGAATGATTTTAAAATGTGCTTAGTATATTAATATATGGATGTATTTTTTCTTCTTAATAGATTTCATGCTGAATTGATTTGAATTGTAGAGAAATTATGCCATATTTTTGAGTCGAAATATTGGGTTTTCATCACAAAAACTTGACATTAAAACGGGTGTGCGCACTTTTCAAAGTCACTATATTTAGAATATAAATTGAAGTTTTTTGGCATAACCATGAATAATAACTTCTCTGACAATAATATCTTCCGACTTCCTTCCTTTGCGCCCGTCATTACTATGAATGCTAGAGGGGTTTGTCACATGGGCTTATTTCAAATGGCTCTTGCTACCATTTGTATTGGGTGGATCTACGTTAGAAAGTCGCGGCTGCTTATCACTGCTCCATTCAAAATCTAATTCCTCTTACAATGTTTTCTTGCAACTTTAACATTATAAGACTTTTTGATGCCATCATAAACTCACAATTAGTCATAATATACTTTATAAAAAACATATATATATTTTTTTATGTTAAGGATGGAGGTTATTATGGTATAAATGAAACTATATTTATCCAAAATGAGCTGGTAAGCCTCAACAGTACTTCATCAGTGGCAGATTATTTAAACTTTTTGACATAAAAATTGTATATTTTCTTATTTGACTAGACTAAACAAATTAAAGATATCTACTGTACGAGTTGCAGAAACAAGTAATCACCTTGCAGATTGTTTTAAAAGTGAGAGCTGGAACAGCCCAGTGCACCGTTTTTTATTTACTTCTGAAATTTCAAAAGGAAGACTAATCAGGGCTGATGAAGGTTGTCTAACAAAACCTCTTCAGCACAGAGTAAATTCAAGACAGGGAGAGCGCACATCTCTCAAGAAATGTGTCTGATAATGTTATAAAATTGAATCTGACAAAAAATGCAGGTAAACATAAGAAGTAATGAAAGAAAATAAACCATTTGTATCTCAAAAGTAAGATATTTAGTTGTACGGTCAATATAGTAACTCAGCTATTCAAATCTTAGTTTTCTATAAATGATCCCACTCTGAATGCAACCTTTTTCCAATCTTAACATTTAAATTAATTCTTAATTCAAATGGTACCAAATATTAGAAAATGTTCTCCTTTGTTTAATGCCAGTCCTTCTTATTTGCAAGCTGCAATCGCTTCCAGATATATTTTATATTTACCAACTGTTAATACTCATGTAGACAGATAGTAAAAGTTGGAAGGCTTATAGAGAACTAGGTATTTATATAATAAAAACTCAAGAGCAGACTTACAGATACAGCAAATGAAGAGGAAACCCCAAATTGAGTAGAGAACTGACAATAAATTTGTTAAAAAATAGGACAGTTTATAGAGGAGGGTGATTACTGGCATGCAGTGTGATTAACAAGTGCCAAGTGTGGGAACAAAGATAAATTAGGAAGAAATTTGAAACACCGCAATCTGGGAACAGTAAAGCAATGATTGAACATAGCCAAGATAATCTAATAAAAGTAGAAGTAATCAAAATTGAACACAAGGGAAGCAGCGGAATATCAAAAGTGCAGTTTGACTGAACATGACTGGATACTAAAATACCAAATTAACCACAGCGACATACCAGAACCAAAGTTTAAATAATTAGTGATACCAAATAGTGTTAAATATAGAAAAATACAATTCTACTAATACACTTGTACTTTACGGTTCATAAGAAGATTTGATTCCAGTTTGGGTTTTAAGTTCACAACTGTCATCAACTAAAACAGATTGATGTGCTCAACCATCAACAACAAATTACCCCATTACAATCCCCATTTAACTATCAATGGTTGTTAAAAGCAACTTCACTTTCCTAGTCAAGCAAACAGCCTGTAATTTCACTTTTATGGCATAAACTTTCTTTGCTGTGTGCAGTCCATTTTTTCAGGGGTTTTGTGCTGACAAATTTGGAGTATCTTTCTACCAATAATGAGGTAAATAAACAAAACAAAATGCCACATGGAGATTAATTAAGCAGATGCCCAGTTGTTGGCTATGTTTTGCACTTTGGAGAACCACCAAGATCTGAATAATCAGACATTTGTCTATTAGTTTGTATGTGAACGTCTACATTAGCTGATAATAGTGCAGTGTTGCATTTTCTATTGGCACGTTTAAATCTGTTGCATAAAAAAAAAAAATCAAAAGTTATGTATGAATCTCAAGTGTAGCACTTTTAAAAATATCCACACAAAGAACATCCATTTTAGTATTCAGTTAAAACATTGTTGTAATTGAATGAAACTAATGAGAATGTCAGCTGGACCAATTTTGGGATTTCAAAGGCTGTCTAATTATCTCAAATCTCACCCACCAATTTATTTTTAACATCTCATTCTGAGCTTCAAGCTGTCCAAAAGCCAGATACAGGTGATGCAATCCTGATCTTTCATACTGTCACAATATTTAAAGTGAGGCATGCTTTGCTCTGTGGTTTTCTTCTGTATAATTGGCTGCTCGGCTTCCTCCCACTAGTCGACACTCTTCTGGCACTGTGTCTGTCGTAACAGTCAGGGGTCACCTCCCTCTGTGTTGGCCCTCTCCGTGTTGTGCTGACCTACAACAAGAGATGCTCCTCAGGAGGTCCCCAGTGACTAATGGTGCTTATTCTCTGTGTCGTGCCAGGAGCTAGCACCTAGGGCTGAGTGAATAAAACACAAACAGATAAGCACAGCAGGTGGAGGGGAAGAAAATACAGTAAAAAGAAAGGGGGCACATTTGACAGAGAGATACTGGTACCCTCAAGAGAAGAAGGTATGGACTGAATTAGGACAGACAGTCTGGGGGAGTGTTTGAGTGAGAGCCTGCTCTAACTTTGCAGAATTGCGAACTTGTCTATAGTGCTTTGTAGCATGCTCCGAGTTTTCAAAATGTGCATATTGTTTTGCATGTGTAGTAAAATGAAAACAATGAGCATGTAGGACAAGAACTATTGATGGCACTTGGACTGCCCAGTGGGAATTTGACACAATAATTTGTAAGTTTCTATGAAATATTGTCCTGTGATGTTCAGATACAGTTGTTCATCCACATTGGTCTCTACTGCATCAGACGTTTCTCAAAATAGAAGTACAGAGGAAAAATTTGGAGAACTTGAGTCCAATTCTGTGCCTTTTATTTCTTAGTGTACTATGATGTATTAGTCCTTGGCTTTAGGTTATTTAGATCTTCTGTGTTTCCATTCAGTTTCTCCTCTTTCCATTATTCATCCTTTGTTGTGTTTACAGTCTCCGGTCAGTGGCCAGTATCGACGCTGTGTCAATAATATGCTACATTGAAACAACATGGGCAGGTACAAAGAAACAAGTCAAACAGACACATTTCACTGTCAAACAAACCTCTCAAAATGGAGGCCCAAACATTGTTGGTGTAATTTGTATTTAACAGTGAAGTAAGATGCATGACATGGAAATATAGTTTAAGTGAAACGTCTTGATGATTTTTTTTGTTTTGTTTTTGCTGCTTCTTTATGTGGTCCTTGTTTGTTTACTGTGTATGTATGAAAAAAACAGCAGAATTTAACAAGACTTGGAAATTAACAAACTTTAATGTTTAATGAAATGAATAATTTGAAGTTCATTATGCCTTTCACTCTGTGAAAGACTGCTTGTAGACAACAAAAGTGAGATTCATATCTTTAAAATGTTCTTCACTGGTCCTAAAGCACCATGGAACATAAAAATGCTTAGCTTCATTCACCTTAAATTCTCTGCTTTTTTCTTATTACAAAATTCTCAGCAGACCTGCGACGTCCTGCTAGGCCCTTTAAGGCCTGCCTTGGCCACTTAAGGCCTTTTCTGTAATACTCAGGTTGTTTCTAGGATAGCCGATGGCTATGCACCTCCAATGCTGTCAGGTAGATCTAGTTTTCCCCATGAAGTCTTTGTGTTCTTTAAGATAGTTGTGTCATGTTGTGTTGATGAGGAGAATCATTGAAGATTTGATAGAAAAACAAGAACAAAAGCCTTACAAAAAACCATGGGAGCACAGGGAGCCAAAGGAGAACAACAACAAAAAACCAAACACCCAAGGAGAATGACTGGGGAACACAATATAACAAGGTATAATGAGGCTTACAGGAGGGATGAGAGAGAGGTAAATAAACACAGAGTGTGAAAGCTGGAACAATAGGCTGAGCTCAGAGTAACTTATAACAAGACAAGGAGTAAATAAACAGAATAAACTAGAATCACTGAGGAAAGAGTGAATTAAAGTAAATATGATGTAATCAAAATAAGAAACTAAGGAACACAATAATAATCAAACTGGAATGAAATGATCAATACACCAAAATAACTCCTTACACTAACAGTGCACCAATCACAACTGATACCACCATCACTTTTAACATTATATGGATTCACTTGTTTTCCAGGGATAGGTCCTGCTACTGATTCAATATGTGTTTTTTTTCAGTAAGGATTGTGTTCTTGTCTGCTGGTAAAGCTTCATCAATTAGTTCTTTCTGCTGTAAAGCTTTTCGCAATTCTGTAATATCCGGTTGATTGTGATTCAGCTTCTGATTTGTGTAGATAATCATGCTCCAAGTAATTGAAACATCTACATTATCTACTGCTGCCAGTGTCCGATGGTCACGCCATTGTCAGATTCTTCCTTTTGTTTTTAAATATTGATCACCTTATTTTTTATACAAGAGTGCTGAAAAAAGTCTAAAATCATATCTGCATTAAGCTCTTACCTCAGTGGGTAGCCTCCAGCTTGAACACATTAATGTCAGCCTGCATTACTGATAGATGTATACAGTTTTTGACTCCTCCTAAATACTCAGTTGTCATCTGTCTTTTTTGTAAATACTATTCCAAAAACATTTTCTAGATCATCCATCTGTAAGAAATCCAACAAACATGAGGTGTAGATTCATCAAAGGTAACACAGAGCAGGAGCCGACTTGTAATGAGTTGCTGGGTATATGAGGGGGCAACAGCAGGTTTATTAAGGCCATTTTTCATGTAAGCACCTCCAATAATTTGTTTTATTACCATGAGTGAAAATTATTTTGAAGGAGACTCTGTTAGTACAAAGATGGGAGACAAAAGACGCATTTGACAGAGAAGCACAGCACTTCTGCCAATAACTTAACATTAACGCAACTGTGCATTACACTGCTTCTGTGCTATAAATGATCGCAGGCTACATTTGCAGTCACTCTAATATTTATAATAGTGAGAGAAGAAAAGAGCAAGAATGCTTGAGCTGTTGTTAAAGAGTCTCTGTTTACACTGGGAGCCACAGGAAGTTCACAGTGTGAAACTAAACAGCACAGCAGGTCTTTTAACTGGAAATAATTCACATTTATTTTACCTACCGTGACCTGAGATTATATCGGTGCAGCACGGACTGTTTAAAGACGAAATAGTGTTTTTCACATAAACAAATACTGAAACTTATCGGCATCTAAAATAAGGTAAACTTAAAGTAAGCACAATCATATTGAAAACACATATATTAACTTTTTAGTTCTCTCTGTAACAAGTTATATCAATGTTATGACCCAGCTTAGCCAGGGGGAAGGAGAAGTAACATTAAGGAAATCTAGATGTTAAAGGTTTATCAGTTTGGGGTTTATTGTTTGGGTTTAACAAAATAAAAAGGTAAAAAAAAAAAAAGCTACAATCAAAAGTTAGGGTCTTATAACCAAAAATACTAAATAAAACAATATCCACAAAACAATCAGAGTTGTAAACCAAAGATCTTAACAAACCAAAACTGCACCTTTTGTCCATAAGTCACAAACCTCATTTTGCTAAAATGCACATCTTTTCAGTTAAAACTTTGTCTCAAACCAGTTGTAAAACAATACAAATCTGAGTGTGATGAATTTGAAAGGTTTGTTAGTTCATGTTTACTGGATGCTTTCCAGGAACAAAGGAAACAATGAAACTGTGAAAAGCATTGAAGTGGTGGATGGTTTGGGTTGGCAGCAGTCTGACTGAAATTACAGGCCAACAGAGCAAAGGGGATCAGCCAAGAGAAAAAGTCCAAAACTGGGCTGAGAATCAAAACTGGGCAGATGATCTGACAGGGAAAATAGCTGGAAAGCCAAGTCAAACAGAGCAAGCTAAGCAGTCGACTCCAAAACTGGACAGCTTCATAAACTGGAGAGGTTAATGAGTGAATGGAGAGCGAAAAAGGGAATAGGTTAAGAGAACTGGACAGTTGGGATTGGGAATGACAAAATAGATAAGTGTGGGACAGGATGTAAAATGACTGGAGAGGTAATGAACATAATATAAAGATAAGTGAATGAGTAAACAAGCCAAACAGAGACATACAAAAAAATCCCGTTCATATAAGTAAATCCGGTATTATTGTTTGCAAGGACAAGTGACTTGCAAAACCATTTAAAAAAAATATTTGGACACAAATTCACAGACACAAGACAATTCATGAATGAATGAAAGTTGTTTATATGTTGTTGATGGATATTCACTCTCCAGCCCATGTGTTTCCTCCACTTTAAGCACGACAAGGTAAGAAAAAGAAAAAATTACATAAAACAGATGACTGACAAGATTTTCAGAGCAGGGTTGTATTTCACCAGCAGAGCAGCTCCAAAGCAGGTTGATTTGAACTCTGTGCTGGTATCTGCATCTGGGCAAATCCAAAACCATGAGATGTGACCTCCATCTGTACCTGCTCTTTGGATGTGTCATCTGCATAATGGAGTTGGATATTTACATTTATATCTACTTTTGTGAGAACTTCACTTGTTTAAATTCTTCTCACAGAGGTTAGATCTGATTATGCAAATGAAGTGGGTATGGTTGGTGAACAAACTGACAAGGCCAAACCCCAGTACAGGCTGCAGTATGGATTTTATATTTTACTTTTTTAGAGGTGAACTTGAGAGCCTCTCCTTCACAAACCTTCTATCAGATTCTGAATGCTAGGTGTATTTTTCTTAGTTTCAATCCATCTTGCTTAGTTTATACCTGATACCGCATAATTTTTCAACCAGTATGCAACATAAAATTCTAACTAGGAACAAATGTGTTTGGAGGGCAGAAAGCAACATCAACATATTTTGAACAAAACGCAATAAAAACAAACTACACCAAAATACAGAACAGGTGAATGTTTCCCAACACCATTCAATGCACAATTATAAAATGCAGCACAAATAAAATCCATAAATCTCAATTTAAAAAAAAAACATTCCATAAAGCTAATATTTAGAGGTGAAGAAGAAATGCATTTATTTTCAGGTTGAGAATATCTCGAAATAATTATAGACTGTGCTGGAGAGAAAAGAATGTGATGGTTATTAGCTCATTGTCAGCGTTGTTTTGCTTTTCTGCCTGTGCATTCTGAATTACTTAGCAAATAACTGAATGAATGTCATGCTTGGGAGGCAGTAATTGAAAGATATAGAAATTGAAAATAGAGCCCTCTGGAAAATAAATCATCTGTCAAGACAAGAACAAAGTTTGTAAGGGATTTTGGAGATAGAGGAGAGAGAACGGAGGTTGGTAATTGCATGGCTTCTGGCCTCGTGATATTTTTTTCACCCTGACATGTGCGCATCTCTCGTTGATACACGCAGGGAACATGAGCAAGGAGCTGTTTCATTGCCTTTATGTCTTTTCCCCCGCACTGCTTTTACTTTTCTCTCTTACTGATGAAAGATGCCAGATGACAAGGATGAATGGAGAAGGAAGGAGAGAAGCCATTGATCCTGAATATCCCTCGAATATGACTTTCACTAACATCAGAATGTTCATATGTGAGCACTTTAAAGATTTGGAGTGTTATATGGAATGCACTAATACCTTCCTCCATATCTGTCTTTGTCTTCTCGGTCTTTGTCTCCCCCTCTTAGGCTCAGTGTCACTCAGTGTACTCCTGCTCTCTGTTGCAGTCGTAGTGTGTGCCGTTTGGCTCGTAGCTTTATGTGGGATCTGCACCTGGTGTCAACGTAAACTGGTAAGTTACGGAACCTAACATTTAAGCTTGCATTTATTGCTCATGACAATTGTTTCTCAGTTTCTTTGAAGTATTGTGTGTATGTTGATGGCACATACACTCAGAATGTCATTCATTTTGGATTTTTCTGAGAAATCAGATCTGTTGCTTTCTTTACTCCTTATTTTAATTGCCTTATTCATGTATTTGGGGTTGTTCAGATTGATCACATGTAGTCAGTGTCTTACAGGCAGTACAAAGCATTTAGATGGTCTCATGACAAAATAGTTTTATGATGCATTTAAAAATAAGCCTGTCTGTCACTCAGTTCAGGCATTGCGAAGTTGATATGGCAAAAACACAACAGAAACATTGGCTTAAAGAAAACACTGCTTGGATGATTCCTTCCACATCACAGCTGCTTTCCTATTTCTCCTGATGTCTCTTGAAGGAGTACAGTGGTACCCTGCCAAAAATGTTAGTGGTATGTGACTCTAAATTATTCAACCCGTTATACCTGGATGTCTGGATCTTTTTGTGAAACATATCTAAAATATTCTGGAAAGTGCAATGCCATTTGACACACTACTGGCTGGCATTTTCAAAAGCAGAAAATAAATGGTTCTGTAAATATTAGCATTTCCAGTAGCACTAAAACAGTTTCCACTGTGTGTAATGCATTGTAAGGTATTTTTGGTACTTGAACTATTAACATAGACATTTCCTACTCCTGTGAATACTAAACATCTAGTCTATTAAAGTTGTTTCCCAGACACATGTTACTTTGAAGTAAGTTTCAGCTTTTGGGTTACTGCTATATGGGATTCAGTCTCAAGCAGAAAGTACCATAGCTAAAATAATGCGGACTTGACACTTTTGGGGCAGTTTTTACTTGGCCCACATTTTTCACCAAGCCATAAATTTAACATTACTATTAAAAAAAATAGGAGTAAGGGAACTCACTAAACTACTAGGAGATCTTTGTAAACAGTTAAACTTGAACCGAACCAAAAACTCAGTTTCTCCAGGGGAAGCCACTGGTTTAGGTTGCTAGTGCAGCAGAATAAAGTCTTCTATGTGCATCACATTTTCTCATAACGGCTGGCTCAGAGGCAGGTCATTCTGTACTATGTAGGACAATTTCAACCCAAACCTCATAGCATTTTGAATTAATTCTTTCCAAATCACTCTTTTACTTCATCATCTTTAGGACATTTGTTTGCATTGCAGCAAGTTTTGCAATAAAACATCCTCCATGAAGCCATGGTAACCGCACACACTGAAAATGCTAAAAGTATTCTGTCACAAGTGTGATACTCCTTATAACACAGCCTCTGTTATCTCAGAATAACTTCAACTAGATTGGCAATTAGAAAGCCACTGTTGAAGAAGATTCGCATCAAGCTTGACTAGAGTTTGTCAAAAGTCAGCCGAGAGACTCTGTGGTCAAGGGGAAAAATTATTTGGTCTGACAAGACCAACATGGAGCTTTTTCAGGCAAGATGCTAAGTGTGGCTGACACTAAGCACTGCATAGCATCACAAAACAAACCATTTCCATTGTGAAGCATGGTGGTTACTGCGTCCTATAAAGCTTGTCAAGATAGAAGATGAAATAAATGGCTCAAAGGGAAATCCTGGAGGACAATTTGTGTCCATCTGCAAGAGAACTATGGCTTTAAAGAACATTTTTCAGCAAGACAATGACGCCAATCATGCAAGTAAAGCTACACATGAATGATTTGAAGACCGGAAGGTGGAGGTTCTGGAATGGCCCAGTCAAAGCCCAGACTTGAGTTCTATAGAGAATTTGTTGCTGAATTTGAAAAGTGCTTGAAAAGGGTGAATATTAATGCAATTATTTTTTTTGTCAAATTTTTCAAATTGATTTGTAAAAGCAATAAAAAGGGTAACACATCCAAGAGGGTGAGAACTTTTCATAGGCACTGTAATGATACATCTGAACCTAATCTGAGAGACAAAGCAAAACAAAGTTCACCCTCAGTGCATCTGCAGTGAGAATTCTTCCTATTGCAGTGCACGAAGTGGTGTGCAAAGACCCAAACATAGATCAGTTGAGGCAGTGTTAAGAATTATGAAAAAATAAGAAAATGTAACAAAAGCTGCAGAAAACTTCTAGTTTTAGTTGTTTTACATGGTGAAAGTATAGTGATAGCCCAGCTAACCTGGGATAGTGTGAAACACCTACAAATACAAGAAAGGATTCTTTCAAGAAGTGATTTTGATTCTTCAGAATCGATGTATATTCTTGAAAGATTTGTGTAATCTCCTCCACTGCCAGAAGGGGGAAATGTAAAATTTTGAACTGCAGCATGGAAATATCATCCCTCACTAACCATATTCATACTGTTATGTTTCCAGAGGGATTATGAACAATTTGCTGTGAGGATGAGTTATATTTGTGTAGAAAGTCAGGCTCCTCTGTTAACACCAGTGTGACCTTCAATTGAATGTACACTCTGTTGTTGTTGTTGTTGTTATTGCTGATTTGTGCTTTGGCTGTATGTTTCCCATGACAGAAAACACCAACGTCCTTCATAAACATGTCTCTGTATGCTCAGAGCTTGTGCATCATGGTTGTTTGCCTCTAGCCCACGTCACTATGCTAATGAATCATATGTTAATGGAGACAGATCTGCACTACTGGCCACTGAAGGAGCTGTGATTTGTCCTATAAGTTTTGATGTCTGTTGTTGTCGTTTCCTAAATTCAGTCCTCCGGTCCTCCTTGCTGTTCTGCTCTCTTTTCTCTGCTTGTTTTAGTCACTGCTGCACAGCTGTTCATAAAACATGCAAAAGCTGAGCACTAACTAGGCTGTTCAGGTGAAATACATCTCTTTAAAAGACAGAGCAGTCACTATTGTTCACACCTGACAAATTGATTTGTTTTCTTTGTGCATTTTCAAGGTATCAGTGTCTCTGTCTTTGTTCTTGTCTTACCATCGTTTTTCTTGAAGAGCCTGTCATGCATTTATCTCTTTGTCACTTAATCTCCATGTTTATGTCAGGATGATTCCTTTCTACAGTATCACCCCTCTCCTATGTCATGCTATGACAGGAGACAGCATTGTTATGCTAACAAACGCTTATGGAGAAAAATTTATGGAAATTAAACACATGTAACAGCTAGAGTGATTTAACAGCATCATATTTATGAGTTGATGGTGAAAACAGCATTTGGAAAATTAACTATGTTTATCATTGTTTTGAAAACAGATCTCATTAGAAAGCATATTTTAATTTGCGTTAGATATCATTTTACATGTACATGTAATGATAAATATGGTTCATTACAAATACAATATGCAGACAGGAATCACAGTGCACTATGTTAAAATAGCTAATGTTAAACTCTGTGTTCTGATATATGCCCTGTTAGCATTCAGAGTTCATTAGATTTCTGTATCATTTAATTAACTGTCATTAGTTAAAACTATTTCTATTTCTGTTTAGTCACAACTAGTAACCGTGTTTTCCACTTTTCCAAAGCACAACCATCACCCTTTTTTTAGTTTTTTAATGCACAATAACAAAAAATAAATGATCAGAGATAAAAACACAATTCCTCCAGCTGCATCCAGCCTAGGTAGTTTTTTTTCCAACACTGCGAGCTCATAAAACCAATTATCGTTTCAACTCCCACAGAAACATGCACAGATCAGTCAGCAGCAGCACAATACCTCCTCACCTGTGGCGCAGTGCGCATGCAGGCATGTTGATTATCAGGGACCCTCCAGCTGATCCAATTTAACCATAAGAGAAAAATAGAAGAAAGTCTCATAATAAGCTTCCTCTCACCCCCCCAAAAATCTCATCTATGCAGAATTTTGCAATGTATTTCAAGCTTACAACTAGATAGTAGTTTACAAACTGAACTTGTGGTTGCCATCTCCTGTTTTTGAGATGGCATTATGTATCAAATAATTTCCAGAAAATAAGTGTGTGATATCTTTTGAATGCACAGAACCATTCTGAATCAAATTTGAGTTATTCAAGTCCAGAAGTGTATAATACTTTTTGTCATGGAATCATTTTTGCTTTCGCTGATGATCTTATGCAGCAAAGTAATTTTCTTGAACTTACAGTATGTGTTTTTTTTTCACTTTGAAGAACGTTTTGAGTTTTAATTTATGAAAGTACTTCAAGAACTTGGAGAATTCAGGGATTATACTTAGTTTTTTCTATAAATGTGGAGCACTTGATGGGTATGAGATGCAGAGCACACTCTCTCAATTTTTGCTTAAGAAATGTTAAAGTGTGAATGAAAAAAATATTTGTTTTTGATATATTGAATCTATTTACATTTTTCTCAGTCTGCAAAGGAGAAGTATTTGTTACAGTAATCCAGCTGGTCAGTAATCTTTCCACTCTGTATTTTGAGCTCCAAGTTGCTGAGGTTGGAAGGACACCTTGTCATCACCTCAACCTTTAGGTCTTCCATAGATTCTCCATCAAATTCAAGTCAAGGCTGGCTGGGCCATTCCAAAATGATAATTTTACTTTCAGTCAAAAAAGAATGTTGGGAAACTCAAATATTTCTTTATACCTAAATCTGTAAGTTAGTTAATCTGTAGCTATACGACTGTCTGGCTTCTTGCCATGGGATTTTGCAGGAGATAAAGATGGGTGGAGAGCAGGAGGAGATGTGGGACAGAAGTAGAAACTGCCATAAAGGCTTACAGACAAGCAGGAAGACAAGGTGTTGAACATCCAAGTGTGTAACAAGCACCATGACAGCACAACTTAAGAGAGCTGAAGAGCAAATCACGGTCTGTCCAATTCATCTCATGCTGCATCTTTATCATCCTCCGCACAGCTTCATTATTCTACATTCTTTTTCAAGCTTCCTCAATCTTGTCTCTTTCTGTTTTTCACATGCCTCCCTGCTTGGTCGTCTCACTCAGTCGCTCCTGTTTCTCCCCATCCTCCAGATCATCCTCTGTGTTTCTCACATCCTCCCACACACTCTCAACATTGTACCTTCTCCGCCCTTTCTCTCTCACCTGAAGATTTTATCATTCTCTTTAATGATAGATGAGCTCGAGTTGATAGTACATTCTTGACTGTTAGAAATGTGTCTCTCATTTCCTGAATCTGATATTATTCTGCGTGTTTACAGTGTAACAGCTAGATGTGAAAGGTACATATCAGGTTAGGCCCCCTGGCTTTGCTGTCTATTGACAGTGTTTGCGCCGCTGTGCATGGCATATGAGATGTGGCTTGATAAATAATGGAGTTTATTGTGTATGCATTAGAGATGGATAAACTAGAATATAAAAATAGGCTATCTGTCTGCAGGACCCTGAAAGCTGTATTAAGATAAGCATTTTGCTTGTCGTGTCTGAAAGCTTAAAGGCTCCAGGCAGCTTGACATTCGTTTTTTGAACACAAATACTCAGTTCACCTGTCAGTTCAAAAATGGTGAGTAATGTCTGTAACAAACCTGTCATGTAAAAAGTCAAACTGGCATTTTAAAAGAGAGCCAAAACAGCAAAACAGAACATATTGATTGAGGTGTTTTAATATGTTATTGACAAGTTTTGTATGATTTAAAAAAAAATCTAAATATGATGAAATTGTTCTATATTTGTTGGTTGTTTTTTTTAGGTTATTCAGATAGTCATAAATATTCATATTATTGAATTATTAAAACTCCGTTAGGTTTACAACTATTTTTTGATTGCACCTGCTTCCTTAAAGCGAGATTTTTAAGAAGCCTTTATCAGATTCAGAATGTTGGTGTTGGTCAAACTTTACCTGGATTATTGTTTTTCTACAGAACTCAAAACCTTTTGTACGTTGTTCTTCTGGTGCTTTTGTTTTGGAAAGCTGCAATGTATACTTATATTTCATTGGACACTTTGCGACAGCTGCTCTTCAGAGACTGTATTCGCTTTCATATATAATTCATGGCACACAGTTTCATTCAGCTGAGCAGGTCCTGACGTCAGACTGACCTCCTTTCAGGGTTTTGTGGCAGTACCGGATCCTGATGGTTAGCACTATCCCTGGTCCTCGGTGTGAAGCTGCTGCTTGCCTGGGACTTTTAAAATGGCATGATGTCTTCATATGTGTGTAATGCTCTCCAGGGAGCTCCTAACAATCCAAAGATGTGCTGTGAAGGTCGGCTGGGAAGTGACCTGCAAGCAGGTGTGAATATGAAAATGGTTGTGCCCTGAAAACATGTACTAGAGAAACTAGATTAGGACAAACAGGAAAAGATTTAGGACAGAAGTGAAATTCATATCTATTCAGGATTTACCATTTTAAAAATTAAAGGTTATTTAGGATTTTCCCCCTTTTTCCATAATTAGACCTTAAAGTAACCAATCAGAAAGAAAAGTAACCAAGGGCCTTTTATACAGAAAAGGACTGCAGAGCATAACACCACAAATGCATCAGTACAACCAGGTCACTGAATATCAGCATCATTTTCACCAGGAGCAAACTGTATAACGCAATAGCCGTTATAAATATCTTCTGACAAGTGCAGCGCCAAGATCAAGTCTGTGGCTCGCCTCTTCAGTGTTGTAGTAAAATACACAGCATATAATCCACACCTGCAACAAGCTTCTACATGTCCATGTCAATGCCAATAATATTGAAAAGCTATTGTTAAATAAAGTTTGGGAAAAAAGAGATAAATAAGAACAACACTAAGGCATATGGAATAATACATATTTAACATTTTAAAATATTTTTAAGGAACAATGTACATCAGTTCATAATTCACATGTTCCTGACTTGATGGAAAGTAATACCGTTCCGATCCTTGACAAGCTGAGAGTGTAAAATAAAAAATATAAACAAGTAAACATGATTGCTAAAGTTACATGAGCATAAATGAAAAGATAATTAAACAAGAAACAAAGCTAGTTTTGGAGAATATACAACTGGCCCTATCTAAATTTTATTGTTTTATTAGTCACCAGCCACTACTTCACAGATTTCCAGAACAGTCTTTTAAGTTGTATTAAAACATTGTTTTTCCTGAAATATTAAAACTTAAAGGCTTCCTACATCAAAGGCTTTATTTAAGTGAAGGTGGCCTACTATGTCACCCAGTGCTATATAATTTACTTATGATACTACACAGATAAAGAAAAAAAAAAACTTCCAGTTTCAGTAGAATAGGGTTTCTGAGGTCAAAATGGCATAAAGCAAAATAAAGTACTAATATTCAATCTCGAGATGTGATTTGAGTTACCTATCCCACAAAATCATTGTTATTAAAGAGTAAAACACTACAGATGAAATGAAGTTGTCAAACCAAGTGCTAGATCTAATGTTTTATTCAAAGTCCATCTCATAAAAAGGTGAGATGATATATAAACTATTTTATGTCTTCTTTTTAAATATGCTCTCAGTTCTTATTAATCCTCTGTATGTCAGCAAAGAAGACATTTCTATCACTGACCAATTTTTTTAACATGATCTTTTTTCAGTTGTGATGGTTTTTGAAACGGTCACAATTGATGTTCTCTCTTCTAAAATATTAAGTGGTAGATGATGCATAAATATTAATCATTCTGGTCAGATTGTACGTTTGTTTAGGGGGTTCATATCATCCACTCTGATCACTTATAAAGAAAATAACAATGAGCATGAAAACCTTAAATGCTTACATGACAGTGTCTTAGCTTGTTATTAGATTAAGAAATTGATCAGTATCTAAGTTGAAGAAACCAAACATTGACTAAAAACAGACTGAAGCGATCATATTGGAAAAGTAAGGAAAGGAATAGATGGTGTCTGAAGGAAATTAGTTATGAGTGCTATTTTTCATTGAAGAACTGCACCCATAACTCCCCCTATAACGGGTAAAATCAACTCTGAGTAATGCCCGGAATATTATATTACATAGAATTTCTTTATAAAGCCGCAGAAATACTGTATAAGAAAGATCAGTGTTAAAAAAAGAACTTTCAATAGAGTTTAAAGACTTAATTTGCTCCCACCAACTACTCCTCTCAGTCTGGACTTTCAAGATTTAATAGCACAATTTGTTCCACGTTTTGAAACCCTTGTGTTAAAACTTGATTACAGGGTCCCATAGAAATGCAAAAATTGATAAAATAGCTTCCCAGAAACATTAGACAGAAGGAACCTTTCTTCAGTTCTTCACCTTTAAAGTCAACTCCTATTTTTGCTTCCGTTTGTGCTGCTGGGCAAAGTTTTTATCAGAGTTCCTACTTAGAACAACAGTAACTTACCAGCTTCATAAGGAGTTGTGTGTTTTTTTTTTTTGCCATCATTTTTGTATATTTGATTGGCCAAACAAGTTGGATGCTCTCCCATCACTTACTCGATTTAAAAATAAGTTTACTTTGCTAGAGTTGACATTTTACTTTACCAAATTGGAGCAGTATGCAAAGATGCACATCAGTTTTTAATTTAGCAGAATTAAATTCAACAGGTTTTGTAAACACAGGCCAAACAAACAAAAATATTAAAAATATATTTTTTTTACACAGTGGCACAGCCTTGCTTTTTTCCAGAATGATAGTACTGATGTTAATAATAATATTAGCAGAGAAGACTTCAAACTGGGACAGATGTTTGGAAGCATTTCTTCAGACAATCTGTAAATTTCTTTATCCCACGATAATCTGTAAAGCTCTATTTAGTAGTTTGTAAACAATTAACATCTGTTTGAACCTAAATAGATGGTAATCAGTACTTTGAAATGATGAAGAAATGCCAGAAAAATGCATTTTAAATCGTATTGTGCCATTTTTAAGTTAAACGTTGAAACACTTTGATACGGTGCACGTGGAATTCATTTTAATTATGTATGTCTTTCACATGGCAGAAAATTATTCAACAACTTCACTCATACTTACAGTCATGCCTAACTTCTCTAATTTATAAACAGATATCATGTCTCTAATTCTCATAAGCCTCCCTCATAAATGCACCTTTTGTTGTGAACAGTTCAGGATAATCTTTGCTGTTTGTCATATTACCAGATCACTCCTTTAAATTTAAATCGTCAGACATGCATCATAGAGTATTTGTAGAATATAGATGTAAAATGATGTCAAAAGTGTCGTATGTAATTTAAACTTCAAGTTGATGAGGAAAAGGTTTAATTACAGCAACAGATGTAGCAGAAGTCCCTCATGAGGTTCAGCTTCAGAAGGTTACTTCCTTCTATTTTACTGTAGCAACATATTTTTTACAAGAACTACATGATACATTTCTCTCTCTCTCTTTCTCTGATTGCTGTCGACACTCTGAGTAAAAAAGGCCTAAGTAATTCAGTAAGAAAAAGTTTTGTGTTTTATTCCTCAAGAGTTCAGTGAACATGGAGTTCAGTAAAATATGCAGGTCAGTGACTGTAACTAGAATTGAAAGCAAAATCCAGTAAGTTGCAAAAAGAGCCTTCAGCCCTAAAAACTGTTTCTAATTTTTAATACCGTTTTTTACTATGTTAGATTTTATTCTAAGACTTTTAGTGTAAAATGTAAACATAGCGTAAGGGTTTAAAAGCAGGGAGAGCTTTACTCATAATTATCTGTTTCCACAAACTGATACCATGGTATATCGTACTGTACTACTAACGTAACCAGCATAATGTCTCGATGGCTCTCAATTTTTGTAATTTTGCTGACTCTTATTAATATTTATAAAGGCCAAAAGATTTAAAGTGAATGTTACTATTTTTACATATAATTCCTAAGAAGAAACCACTACATGCAGCACAGTTAACATCAGAAGTGAGACAAAGTCTTTGATTTGCATGTCAAAAGTAGGTTGAGGTCTTTTCACCTTTCTGTTGAAACACTCTCTCTGCGTGGTTTAAGAGCTCAAATCTTTTCAAGTCAAAAGGTTCAAGTCATGTCTTACATTTTTTTTGCAAATTTGTCAAGGTGTGTCTAAAAGTTATTCAATTTATGACTTCAAAATTCGACTCAAGTTCACACCTCTGACCAAACTTATCCTTAGGATTTCTCACCTCTTCCAGAACTAAAGTGATCAGAAGGAACCTAGATGCCTATGTGTGAGCTCAGTTTTACTGCTGTGCCACCTCTGTAGGGTTTTATGAACATATCCCATGGAGTTTAAACACTGACTGACTTATGTGTGTCTGATTTACAGATGGATTGGATAGCATTTTGTTTCATCTCTGTAAAGATATGTTTGTGCATGTTCCATTCATCTCAGAGTGTGTTTTTGCATCTCATTAGAGTAAAGTGGTCTCTCGTCACCTTGATCCTCTGAAGCGTGCCGCCAGCCTGGCATCCAACCAGATCTATTACTCTTCTCTCATTTATCATTTTGAACCACACTTGATGGAATCTGATGCCGTTCTAAAGCCTACATAATGAACACTTCACTTGCAAAAAATGCAGTTGTACAAATCATTCGCAGCATGTCTCTAAGGTCTGTCTCTCTCTTGTCCCTCTCTATCTCTGTGTCTCTGCTTAACGTCTTTTCAGGGGAAGAGAAATAAACCGGGGATGGAGGCTGCCAGCTCTCCAGAATCTGTGAGAGGTCGAGGAGAAAATAAAGCCATCAAGTAGGTGTCAGAGAGGGAGTAGATGTGGACGCATGGAAATGACCCATGATGTGGTGATAGTTTCAGATTTTCACCGCCAATTTCTGATTGCAGAGCTAATGTATAGTAATAGTGTATATGTAATGTGATTGCTCCCTGCATGGTGCTGAAGGGCCGCCATGAAATGATACTGTTTAAGTAGAAATACATTTTCGAGGACGATCAATTAAAAAAAAATAATCTTAAGGCACAAAGTGTAGAGAAATTAGTTTTTTCAAGTTGTCTGAAGAACAGTGGTCAGCGGGGTCATGGAAAACATTTTCTAAACAAAACTATGGCTGAATTCTCCTGTAACAGTATGACTCTGAATAAACTTCCCCTTCCGCTCCCTATAGGAGCGTTTAACCAAGCTGGTGACAACCATGAATAGGGGCTGCCAGGTTTTTGTTGTACGAATCTCTAACACATTGATGAGGGGCCTATGTGATAAGTGAATAATCTGTTAAATGGTCAATATGTCTTCTTTTTTTTTCAAATTTCTAACATCTAATCCAATTAAAAACACAAAAAAGTCAATCATAGAATAAGTTTTTTGCTAATGGCTGGGAGGTATTGGTAAGCCACAAATTCAAAAGCAGGACACATTTTAAAGGCTCCTATCCTCTCCAAAGATAAGAGTTACTGCCATCAACATTGTTTCCACTAAGAAATGTTCAAGCAAACACAAAGCATGAATGTAGTACATATTGAACAAATAATCATTAGTTCCATTTATTGGAAACATCTGATATCCGAGAGGATACATTTTAAAAATTAAATCTTTTCATAATATTAATATTATTACAGTTGAGACTGCTGAAAACTGACAACATCCTTTGTCTTTTTTTCTTTGAAATTTTAGAAGTTCTCCTCAATTACAGCAATAATACTCATCACTGATTCATGATCAAATGGCTTTTATTGAGATTTCTCATCCTTTTCATCAGTCTTTTAATAGGGAGCTGTAAATTAGTAATACAGTATCCATCCATTAATTGGAAGACTGTTGGCTCTGTGTGTCAAAATGTCCTTGAGCAAGACACACAGCCACACTTCATGCAGCTGAGGGACGGTTACATTAAAACAAGAAATGTAACCGCTTATAGGCGGCTGATTTATAATAATAGGATCTTTATCTGGAGTAGGTTAGGGTTGGTTTCAAAAGTACTGTAAAGTGATCTGTTGAAAAAAATGTAACATAAGAGTAACAAATATGGGTGTTAA
Source organism: Xiphophorus couchianus (assembly GCF_001444195.1). Taxonomy (NCBI): domain Eukaryota; kingdom Metazoa; phylum Chordata; class Actinopteri; order Cyprinodontiformes; family Poeciliidae; genus Xiphophorus; species Xiphophorus couchianus. The sequence goes on along the minus strand of NC_040231.1, from coordinate 19,391,637 downwards.
GGTTCGTTGTATACAACAAGTCAGATTAATCGTTTTTTAGTTGCTGTTTTTAAATTTTCTCAGTCTGTTTCATAATAAGTGTGATTTTTGTGAAGATATTTCGCAATTCTAATGTTTAATGTCTAAGCTGTAATTATATTACAGATTTTTTTTATTATTTATTTTCAGAAAAGCATCATATTATTACTTATATGTAATGATTGTTATAATTTCATTTTTTACCATATGGTTTTCTTCTGGCCTGTATTTTTCTATTTCTAATGTTCTATAACGATCCTTGCAGCAATCCTCGTCCTCCATTATCATCTTCTTTAATTGCTCCAGCCCATTCTGTCATTATGTTTAACATCAAACATCAAGTCCAGTTTTTATGCTATTATTACTTCATACTATTGTTGTTTACTTTTCCCTGTTTATCACATCCTTTCTCTCCATGCTGGTTTTTTTTTAGACACTTCACTCATCTGTGGATGTTTTCTTTCTTTATAGCTGCCTGTCACTGTTTGACGCTCTCAGATGTCTAACCTTTTGCTGTCTCTCTCTGGCTGCAGCGATCTAGACAGAGACTTTTGGAATAACAATGACAGCAGCAACGTGCAGCAGAGGTGGAGCTCCTACCCGCCCAAGGAGTTCCTCCTAAATATGTCTCCCTATGCTCCCTACGGAGACCCTCGCCTCACTCCCAAGTGAGTCCTGGTCGTGGCTGGTAAGGGACCCCTCAGTCTGGGCAGGGCTGTCATCAACAGGGGCTGCAACAGTAAAGAAGTTATTTTATTCATGTGTTTTGCTGCTCATGGCTGACAAAATGCCCAAATTTTCTTCAAATCTAATTCAAATGATAGTCAATTCATCATTCTGAACATTTAAAAGGTCACTGTAATATCCCGCAGAGGAGTGGAAAAAAAACCTCATTTTGTAACGCTGCCTGGCCATTTGTCTTTTAACAGCAGTCTCCTCTCATCCCTGATAATCCTCATGTTTCTACATTTGGGCATGCAGTGGTGTTTAGTATGCACTGCTGGCCATGCAGCACCTGATAGAGATGTGCAGCTCCATCCCTTAATATTGCTGTGATTCTGAGGACTGCTCAAACACTATCAGACACATAACCATTTGTTTAAATGGCATTTATATTAGAAGGTGGTGTTCCTATAGAACAAAAATAGTCAACATAATTCACTGATCCCATACATAACACCGGAAATCTACAATAAAACTGAAATTATGAATAAAATAAAATGCAAAATATGTTCTTCCTTTGACACCTAAGAAATTTCCAATTCAATTTAATCAAGAATCACAGATTCAGGCTTGACAGGGAAACATTTTCTATGAAATACATATCCACTGACAATGGATTGTTACAGTAACATTTTATTTAGCTTCAGAAGAGCATACATGCCCTGCAAGTGAAAATGTTTGACAGTCCCATTGCTTACAGCCCTGTGAGCCTCACCAGACCTTCTTTGGCTTTCACCTGCAACCCATGGAGAGATATCATGGAGACAGATAACCCTCAAAGCAGATTTCACCGTTTTGCATTTTCCTCATATTTCATTCAACGGGTCAATTAATTTCTTCTCAAAACACCGTATCTGCTCAATTATAATAATTATAAGCAATTAGATTCTCCACTGAGGGTTGACTGTCTTTTTAAAATTTGTTTCGGGTCAGATTAAACAAAGAGCTTGACATTTGCAGAAGTGTACTTATTGGTTTTCTGGAGGAAAGTTGGATCTGAAAATGAATGCTTCTCTTCTGCAAAATGTTTTTAATTAAATATGAAGCCACAGCAAACAAATTATAGGACTTTAACATAAAAATTGGAAACAAATGAGCTTTCTGAGCCTTCCAGGTGTTTAAATTATGGCAGCCCCAAGAACTAAACCCAGTAGTTTCTGAGAAATTACAGCACAAGCATAAAATTATTGTTATTCACTCAGAGCTCCTTCAACTGTTTTCAAATTTTAAGTGACTCTCAAAAGTGTAAACACCACTGTTAAGGTGCTGAGATCTTATGATATAAAAAGGTTCAATCAAAAAACAAACAAAACAAAACACACTGCATGTTGCTGCCATGTCTCACTGTGATTACAATGTTTTTTGAGTAAACATAAATTATATTTTTGTTGTTTTTCCCCCAAACATACCTTTTTAACTCAAATATTTCCATGTGATTTTATCAGACCGTAGCAAATTATTCTATGAGGATTGGAGAGATTTTATACTTTCTGTCTTCCAAACCTACTTCTGAGTCCTAGCTTAAAGAATACAGGAGATTGGTGTCATCTGTAGAACAGAACCAGAACTCGTTGTAAAGTTCATAAAGCTCCTTAAGTGTTGAGCTCTTAGCACCTTTCCCAACCAGTTTCAGTCTTCTCTTTCAGTCAGTTCTTTTAATATCAGTATTGTTTTCAATGTCCGGATTGACTGTGACATGGGATACAAATAATGCGTCCTTGGAGACAAACTTTATTTCAGGTTTATTAGGTTTGAACTCAAATCAAAAAGTATTTCAGCAAAGTTAGTTTTTATGTGAACACTTACATAATCCAGACTACTAGTGCTTGATTGTTTTTGCTAAACATTTTATTATTGAATTGAATTATGCAAGATAAGTATCACATAACCTGCTACAAATTTTGAAACAATTTATCATATTATTTGCAATTTTAACCAGAGTGTGTACACTTTTGAGAATCTCTGTATACTTTCAATATTTTAATCTAGCTAAGCAGCATTTGTGCAGATTTCGAGTATTTTTTGCTTTTTTTTTTGTTTGTTTTCAAGCTGAACACAAAAACTAGTAATTGTAGGAAGTTTTGGCAGAAGGATTTTGTTCCCTCTGAACAGCTCTCCTGGTATGTTGCCAGTCTTCATGCCAAGTGCACCAAGCAGCTGGCCATAGTTCTACAATCAATCTTATATTCTGGCTCTCCACCAGAAAACAAATGTGCACATTTCTTGAAATATCCATCTGTTCTTTACGCTGTTCTTTAATTTTGCTTTTCACAGTTTCTTTTTATTTCTCTGTGTTTGTATGTGTGAGGTCTTTATGTTTTCCTGTCTCACCTCTTCCTCCCCTCGCTCTGTGTTTTCTGCTTGTTGTAAGTACTCCCACTTTAGCTCGTAGTACTCTAAATGCTGTAAGGCTTCCTGATAGCCCTCCTGAGTCTAGTCTGACAGAGCTCTGTTCCAAAAGTAGTGCCTCCTTTGTAAACAGCAGAGCAATTAGGTGTTTGGATGGTTAAAACGTCTGCTACCTATCAGCCTCCACTCCATCATTTAGATGCATCTCACATGATCACCAAGGCATCAGGTGAACCTGCTCATTCTTATCCTCTCTAATTACAACTCACTTGACTCTTTCAAAACCTCCAGGTGATCAATTACTCCGTCTGTGCACTGACGCCGAAAATATTGTAAACTCAGCGAGGAGTGGTGATTGCAGCCTTTGTTATGATGGCGTTGCATTAGGCTATCAATGTGAGTGCTTAGTTTTGATTGGCATTTATTAACTGGTGAGAGTGTCATTTCTGAAGTGATCCATTACCCACATGTTAAATTACTGCAGCACGTTTATTTTGTTTTTGCAGAACAAATATACAATTTAGAGGTCAATTGGAAGGCAAGAAAAATTACTAGAGATCTTCTTTAAGATCACTCTAAATGTGCTAACCAAATGTACCCTTTCACTAAGTAAAATACTTATTGTCTAAGTGTTAGAGACACCGTCCTGTTGTGCAGCTGTTGTCGTGTGGTTTGTTTTTACTCCAAAGGTCCCGTAATAAAGTCAGCGTTCAGTCTGTACTCGTCTCTGTGGCTCTCCGTCCAGGTCAGCAGGTGTGGATTTGTAGCATGCTGAGTAATATGTATTCTTTTCTTGCAGGGAGTCATTGGTGGTAAACATTAGATTAAAGCATTGCAGGTGTGTGAGATTACAGACATTAGTGCTGTGTGCTCTCATCACCTGCATGTGCAGCCTTAAAAACCTAGAATGATGCATCAGCATAATTACGAAGCCGTGCGGCCCACTTCAACCAGCCAGCAGGTCAATCATCGCCATAGCTTTGCGTGGTGAAATTGGCCCATTTCTCTTTATTTACAAGTAAATCCCTGAGAACTGTGGAGCTTGGAAAATCATAAGTTTCCCATATGTTCCCACAGAAGAGTCGCGGAAAAACGTACTAAAACTTATTTTCTGCTTGCAATCGTTTACAGAAAACAAAATATCAACTACTTTTTTAAATGCTTCTAGTTTTAAAGTACTGTGATGGTACAAAAGGTAAGTACACCTGCTTTCAGTTTTAATTTTCTACATTTGAGACACCAAAATCATCTTAAAATCAAGTAAATGTAACCACTTTAAAACAACTGAACCATGCTATTGGTTGTCTTTCAAGAACTAAGTAAAGCGTTAAGGGGATATTACTTGCCTATTCTTGGTTTCGATAGTTTTTGGGTGTTTGTTTTTTAATGAAAGAACTTATTTGAAAACTATCGTTTATTTTATTTATTTTTACACAGATTATTTACTCAGATATTAAAAATCATGTGACGATCTGAAAATTTTAGAAGGATCGTCACATGAAGTAAAAATGGAAGAAATATGTAAGAATTGGGGATACTTTTTTATTGCATCAGCACAGATCTTTATAAAATGGCTGCTTCTGCCCTTAAATCTGAGAAGGATTGTATGAACAAATTGGAGTTAAAAAATGATCACAGAAAATTTGCAAATTCGCCAAGGTTTAGACCACATATTGTTCTGAAAACTATTACAAGTTTTAAGTTATATCCAATATTCTACAGATCTCAGTTACCATAGTAAATATTTGTGGTACAGTTTGTGCAAAAAAAAAAAAACTGTATGATTTTATGGTTTTAAAAAAGTACAGGAAGAAAGTAAAGGAAGTTGTTTCTAACATCATGCAACTAAGTAACAGTTTTGTGTTCCTTTAGACACCTGACGCCAAAGTGGAGCCATTAACTAGTTTTTGCACTGGGTGAAGACTGTAATAAGCATTTTAGGCAACACACTTCATACCAGTTTACAAGCTGATAACAAAACACAAGTTATTTTCTGCTTGCTTTGTAGCAAGGCGCCTTGAATTCCATCCGTCGACTATAAACACCTCAGTTTCCTAGAGTAATTCAGAGTAAAATGTAAAGCCATCCGACAGCTCATGCTGGGCCACAAAACTGGGTCATACTTCAGCATTACGATTCCAGAAACAGCAGCAAGACTATAGCTGCTACTGGAGATGAAAATCACTTACATGTCAAAATGAATAAGGCAAACCAATGATAAACTGTGGACCAAAACTTTTCTTTTGAATGCGAGAGACTGACTATGAGACAAAAAAAAAGAAAAGAAAAAAAAGATGATTTCTTCAGGTGATTGCTGCTAAATGATCCCGAGGTTTGTTTTAGGTTTTCAGCTTCCATTTCTGTACTTTGGGTTAGTGTTTGTTAGGTGGAACATGTTTTGAGTCGTCTGTGGTTGTGTTTGCCTGATTTTAAGATCTGGGAATAAGCTGATGATTTTTATAAAGTCCTGCTACATAAGACATTGACATTGAAAGAAGATTTACCTACCTTTTTACCAGAACTAAAAGATAAAATTTGAGTCTCATGAAATTTACTCCTACCACTTCAACTAACTTAACTGAAAACTCTTTTACTCTCCGGCCTTGTACGTTTGTGCGTCTGTCTCTCGTCAATCCTCTCTTGATCCTTTCTTCTCGTCCAACCGTGTCTGTTTGTCCGTGGTCCCACATCGTATCTTCCAGTGGGGCTGTGGATAAGGGTGGGCAGGGCGGAGCTGGACCCTCACCAGGGGCCAGTGACAGCGGGGGTGGCGCTTGCTCCAGTACAGGAGCTGTGCCAAGTCGCAGCGACAGCATTCGGAGCATGGTGACGGGGGGCAGCAAGGCCGGGCGCTGGCAGACCGTCCAGAGCCACATGCATACCGGAGCCCTGCGGTTTAGCAAGTGAGTGGCACATGGTGACATGGGGTACGCATGAGGGGCTACAGTGGGCACAACAGGAGCATGGTTTGGATATCACAGACATGAGTTTGCAAAAGTAGTATGAGTGGAACACTTGCATGTGCTCTCAAAGATTAAGGTAAAGCTACGTTTACATGACAAGTCGGCTCTGACTGATCTCCAGATTGAAAAAAAGAGTATCAAGAGTATCGAATAAAATAAATACTACCTGAAGGTTTGAGAAACTGAATGTCTGTTCATTTGCGGTCATCTAAGCTCTGACTGTGTTTATCAAACCAAAGTGAGAATTTGCATTTTAACTACGACGAGAGGTCATATTTTCAATGTAGGCTTTGGTAAAATTGGTAAAACAATGCTTTATTTTCTTTAGAAGCATACCCTACAAACACTGGATATGCACTGATATGTTTGTTTTAGCTTGTATCAACATGCCTTTGCTTTGTGTACATTATCATCTGTGTCAGTTTAGGGCCTTTACTGTGTTGAGAGCCTGAGCTGACAATGCTTCATACATGGTGGTGCTATTGCAGCTAGAATTAGCACCAGAAACCACAGCAGTAATATTTAAAAAAAAAAAAACAGTGTACTTGTAATCAATGCTTTATGCATGTTATATTTGGAAAAGTCTATTTCTGACCACATCTTATGCAGATGTGGACCAAGGGATGAAAAAACTTCCACCTCTAATTTTAATCAACCCTGAAAACCGCGTTTCAAAATCAGTTGATGACTTTTTATGCACAATGTTTCTGTCTTTTCAGTCTCATTTACACTTTATTTAGACACATTGCAATGTTTTCTTCTTTCTACCATCACAACCAAATCCTCCCTGGGAAGTAATATGCAATATGTAATCACTGTGCTGTTTTAAGAGATATTTGTTACTCATACATTTTTAGAATGTACTCCAGTTTGCATATGATGTTTACGAGTTAGTTGTCCCATTTACAAAAGATAATTATTTCCACAGAAATTTAAATATCAAATTTTAAGATCAAATTTCTATACAAATATTAATATACATATAATTTAGTTTAATTATTCACTCAACATAAATTATCTTATTTATTAGTTACATTTTGAAGTTACCAATAAGCAACATATGTGGATGACTATTACTTTTAATACATTTGTAATTATAAGTTGTTTAGACTTTGATTGGTTTTTTGTTTTGTTTTGGGGTTTTTTTAAGAAAAGTCTGCCCAGGACGCAATGCATTGATTTGCATTACTTCCTAACATTTCTCTGTTTCGTTGCCTAGTTTGCACATAAGGCTTGTTTGAGAATGATGCAACAGCTTCTTGGTTCTTTAGAAAAGGGTGATCATGTCCACAGGAAATGCCATTTTGCTAAAACAATGCACCCACATAAAGTAATCATAGTTACTTTAATTGTTTTCTCTTCCTTTTTTTTACATTTCTTTAACAAACACAATATTAAAAGTATTAAAAGTTTCTAGAAGGAGTTTTAAAAGCAGGTGAAGCCTTTCCTAGACTTTTTATGGCCAATAAGTGAAAGCACAAAAACACATGCATGTTCTCTTCTGGATGGGAGTGAAAATCCTTTCCGGTTGCATGGACCGAACCGCTATGCCTGCACTCACTGTGATAGTGTGGTATGAATACCGTTACACATTTACTGCATGAATAGGTCGATAATAAATCTTTGTGGATATATCCTGATCTGTAAAGCGGAGCAAAATAAAGTGTATGACAAACGGGTACAGCAGAGTTCACTGCAGAAGCTCCACATGTAAACCTCGCTTTCAGTTGTTATTGTGCAACTCTTCATTATAATACTCTGTCTCCTTGAGACAGTTGAATAGACAGATTAGAAACTGACTTTAGAGTTATTACTTCCCCCTTTACTGGACTGAAGACACTCCACACATAATGATTAAATCATGCGTAGCTGCATAACTCATCTGTTAAACAATCGAGATACACAGATGTAAAATAAAAACAAGCCTCACATGAACATCACTCACCAATTATGCAGTTAACTTTCTCATCCCATGAAAGAAAGGACAAGCAATTGTTTCTGAATTTCTGGGCGTTGGATGTCTTCGCTTGACTCTTTTGTATACTGTATATAATAACAAAGCTCTCAACCTGTTTAAGTGAAGTGAACTTAACTTGTTTTAACTTGTGTGTGTACATTTTTGACAAGCTGTAAGATTGCATATCTGCATCTTAACTTGAATTTCATAAATGAAGTTGTGACATGCCTTTCCCTTGTCTTTTTGTTCTGTTTTCCTTTTTTGGTTTCTCTGTATTTCCATTTCTCCTCTTGGAATTGGTATCTATTTTTGGGCATTTACCTCTCCTCTCTCTGCCTCTCCTACACTCTCTTTTCACACTTCTCTGTCAGGATTTTCATTTTTTTGTTTTTTGCAGTCTCGTTGTTTTTTCACCCTCCTCAATTTCCGATAATTACGAAATCATTCAAGGTTTATAGTCATCTTAATTGACTTTCAAGCAAGAAGAAATTTGAAAATAACCCTCTAAGTCACTAATGGGATTCAGCAGATCAAAAGAGCTCATTGCTTCGGGCTTCTGAATAAGTGGCTGTTGCCACATATATTATTCAAAAGATGACAAAAACATATGCCGCCTTAACAGATGAATAGACACAGGAAATCCCTATAAGGAAAGGAGTATCTGTTTTATTACCAGTACCTTTTCCAAATGAGAAAAATCTGTGTCAGATTTGTGTCACTGGACAGACCGGCACAATTTATCAGGCCAGAGACTGGCTCCCAGATGTCTGGCCTAATGTCACCATCAATCCAGACAGATTTATTAATTTTTCATTATGTCACTTAAGATAACATGACTTTTGCACCTATAAGTATTTCAAAATGTTAAACTTGTCGGCTGATCTTTTTATTTATCGTTCATTTTGATCATAGCATTTATTTGTTTTGGTTTGCATACTTAAATACAGATGTACTATAATTATTCTTTTTTCCAAGTGTTGCTGTATTCTTAACTTTTGCGTTTCTCACATTTGAACACATTTGACACTGAAGAAAGTAACTTATTCTTTGGTAAAGCATGTCATTTATAAGAAATTGCTCTTAAATTATTCTAAATATTACATATTCTTAATTAAGTTGAGCAAACAAATCAATATTTTTGTTAGATTGGGTTTTACTTTTTTATACTCTATACCTTTTTTTACATTATTTCTGTTAGAGAGGGTTTTTTTATTCTAGATTAACAACTACATTTCATCAATAACTCAATCCTTTTACTGATACTTAAATTGTAATACAATATGACTGCTCTCTATTTCATTTACAGTTGAAACCAGAAGTTGGTTTGCGATCCAAAATCAGACCAAGTCCAGCCATTATAGAGCTATAAATCTTTTCTTTATCAGTTCTTTGCACATTACACTACCATTTTCAAACTGACAAACATTCCAAACAAGAGGGAGCCACCCCTCTGATTCAAACCACCTGGCTTTTAAAGTATGGCCAGGACTAATTAAGGAGCGGAGACAACAATTACCTTTCCAGGTAAACAAAAGAACAAACATTTGTGCTAAACAATATTCCTAAACAAATATTTACAGAATTACAACTAACAATTTAACAAAAACAAAAATAAGCTGGAACCAAACAAAAAATAAAACAAACATCTCTCCTCCTTCTCAAACAATGGACCTTCCCAGTAAGGTATATTGGAAACACCAGGTCCTAGGCATCACTGCTCATGGGCGCGCCTCCATGGCAACACATGACCTCAAAGGAAAGAGAGGATGATGAAAACAAAAAATTAAATAAAGCAACAATACAGGAAGCACAAAAAACAACAACACCTGTTGAGGGGGGTAAATCCCTCACACCATACAATAAAAAGACACAAACATATTTTTCTTACAGTCTGAAGTTGAATCAGATCAAATTTCTTTTGTTTTAAGTCAGTTAGAATCACCAAAATAATTTCTATTAGCTAAATTGCACAATATTGAGAGAAAGAATGTGTAAGAATTGTTTAATAATGTAATCAAAGTCATCAGAAGTTTTCATACAGGATGATAACGACCACTTTAAGGGAAAAAACCCAGATGATGATGTCATGGCTTTGTTAACGTCTGATAAGTTAGCTGAGACATTTAAGATTTTGTTCTGCTATTTATTTTCTTTCTCCAGTAGCCTAAATTGCACAAGCAAAGGAATGAGCCAAAAATGTTATAGAAATATGTTAGTTCTCAGAATTGCAAACTTTAGGAGATTTGGAAAAGTAAACAGAAGTCTCAACCTCAGGTAGGAAACCTTTGTTCCATCATCACTGACCACTTTGAACTGCTGCCAAGATGTTGGACCAGCTGTGTGGTCCAACATCATAATGTGGTGTCACCTCTGTTGAGGGCATCATTTGGATCTCAGCAGGTCCAGTTCTGACTCCGTCATCTTTCTGATGCTACCAACAAGAAACATTGACACAATTAATTACATCATTTTTATAATCTCAAAAGCACAGTATCCAAAATAGAAGGTTATTTTGTTTAATCTACTGTCAGAAAAAGAAAGTCCTTTCAACAGTACTTGTCAGACTATATAATCTGTTTGTATCTATACATGCATAAAAATGTGAGGTCAGTGTTTTTTTATAGGTATTTCTGAACGATACATGTGCCATAAGAGGCTGTGACTGTTTGATGCTTTCAGACTAACCACACTGAGGTCTAATTTATCCATTACCTTCAGCTTGTGTGTGGGTCCATATAACTTTGCCATCTGCACCGATTTGAACACTTACAGCCAAACATAGGAAATTTCAGTAACAGCCTCAGTGTTTAAATAACTCTCTGTTTCAAACCAAGACTATAGTCACCACATAAAAAAAAAAAAACACGACCAGTTTTTGCTCTTGTTTTGGGGTTAAGAAATGCTATTTTATTGTATCATATTATATTATGTGCCAATGTAATAAGCCATTTATCAGTTTGTACTTCAATCCCATACACTCTGTTGCCATTTTTCTCCCAATTTTCTTCCATTTTGTATTTGTAAACACACTATTTTATGCTCAGGTTATGAACCTCCTACCTGTCTAACTTTTAAATACTTAACAAACTTAACTTGTTTAAGTAATTTGATGAATTTATAAATGAGCCATAAACAAAGCAGAATTCTGACATAAATTCATTGAATTAAAAAAGACTTTAGATTACACCCCATTTCCATCAGCTGTGGCTCTAGTCTCATTTGAGCTACTTGATGCCAATAATTCATAGCTACTTATGACTCTTGATCAAAGCAAAGTAACTGTAAAATATGAGCCGATTTTCAAAGATCGCTGTAAATATTAGCTGTCTACATGGGTACAAATTGTCTCAAGCATAGTGTGATGGTAGATGGCTCCTTACTAGACATGAAATGTCCACAGAGGTGATTGGTTTACAGATGTTTATGTCAATTGTACTGAAGGATGATATGCAAAATGTAAGTAGTTAGTTGCACATCATAGTTTAAACCTGAAAACTTAAAAATTAAAAAAAAAGATGTTATTAGCACAATACATTACACAATACACAATACATGTGGATACATTCATCCACATGTATTAAGTTTTACTATTGGGTGCAAGTAAATAAATAACAATAAAAAAAGCCCCCGAGTTGAATTATAAAAATGTGTGTGTGCGTCCTTGTTTACATAAGAGCTCCTGCATTTACTAGATGCAGCTTTGCTTAGCACCTCTGGGTGCTTTTTCTCTGGCGCTCCATCGGGGTTAAGGCCGAGTTAATACCAAAGAGCTCCGCTAACACAGCTCCTGTCCAGGTTGTAAATCCTCCCTCAGAGCTTTAGCTAAAAACTGAGCTGTTTAGCACAGGCTTACAGTTATCAGGCATGGCTGTGATTGAGGGGAGTATAAGAAGAGTAGCAGCATTACACGAGTATAACAGAAAGAGACCAATAATTAGAGAACAGAATTAAAGAGCAGTGATTGAAGGCGGTGGGGAGATGGAGTGATGAGAGGGCTGAGGGTGGGGAAAAGATGAATGGACAGGGGAGAGATGAAGAACTGCTGAGTCTTGGAGCGCAAAGGTAAAAAGGAGGAGTGGGAGGAGTGGAAAAGGACCTTAGAGAAAGACGGATGGAAGCAAAAGTCATCAAGTCAAGAAGGTAGAAGTAGGTCAAAGCTAATTAGAGAGAGCGATAACGTCCAGCCACAGTTTTTGCTGGAAGCTCCAGCTAAGTGATAGTGATACTTCAGTTTAAATCAAGTTAAATTTTGCAGGGGTTTGTTTTGACACAATTTTAATGGAAAGAAAATTGAGTGTTTACATTACATGCTTTTCCACTGACACACACACATGCACTTTTATGCAGCCTAAGCTCGAACGTTGAAGCATCAGTCTTTATCTAGGCACCACACATAACAGCAACTTTTCTGTTGTTCTGTTTCTATTTTCTACGTTTTTGCCCTTTTTCCTTACTAACATTTTTTCTTTATATCAGCAGTCACATGCTCCCATTTGTTGAGCTTTTTTTTTTTTGCACCTTTCAATCCATGTTGTGTCTAATTCTAAGCTCTGCCCTCTTGTGTCCATCTGCTTCCTTCCTGCTCACATCGTTCCGCTCAGTTTCGGGGATGCTTCCCTCTCGTCTGCCTCCACTCTGGAGCACATCCCCTCATCGGCTGTCGCGCGTCCCCGGCCTCTTGTCCGCCAGCAGAGCCTCCAACAGCCCCTCACCCACCAGCCCCCTCCGGGTCCCAATGACCCCCCGGTCACCTCACAGAGCCTGGGTCAGTTGCACACAGGCCCAGGCGGCGGGGGCCACCGTGGGGGCCCGCGGGGGGTCCGGGGGAGTCCGGCTGGAGCTTCCAGGTATAGAGGGACAGGGGCTGGCCGATCACGGTCAAATCCAGGAAGCTGGGACCACATGATGGAGCAGATTCGCCACAGAGGTCTGGACGTCAAGTCATTCCTGTAAGTGTCATGAAGTTCTCTACTGATTTAAAACTTTTATTTGTACTTATTCATTTGTTAATTTATTTATTTATAACCTGGCTAAAGAGAGAACTAGCAGTAGTAAAGTTACTAAGTCCTTCAAATAGAGTTGATTGAGTCCTTTCAGTTTGGTTTTATCATTAAAACATGGTAATACCAAATTATTGTTTGTAACATCTTTAATGTATTTTTGATGTTTAACTAATCAAACAATTAAGTAGAATGTGGCATTGAAGAAAACCTAAACATATTGCTTTATGAATGTTAGAAATTAATGTAAGTGTTGCTTCATAATTTATAGGATAAATATAAGAAATTAAGCTTTTCCAAGCAAGTGTGTGATAATTTATAATAAAAAAATAAGACAAGATAAACCAAACCTGTCATACATCTTTTAATCATGTACTGTCATTCTCACGTCATACATCTTACTAATACATTAATTATATTATTTAGTGCAGAGTAAGAGAATGTGTGTAACTCTGTGTAGGTAATAGATCAGATACGATGCACTTTAAGTAGACTCAGTGATTTCAAGTATATCAGTGAAAGTAACAAGTTTGCTGTCAGTGTTGGAAATGCTGAGATGGATTTTGTGTTGGTGTTTTAAGTTTTACATTAAGCTTGTATTTCCCTGAGTTTTTGTTTGCTTAAAGATTGCGCTATTCAGTGTTTTTATAAATCATAGTAAATCATTTTCTCTGCAGCACTCTGTAGCTAGTCCCTGCACACACATCTCACAGCTGACTGCACACAGAGCACAAAGGATGGCTTCTTTATAGAAAAATAGCTTGTGCCTTATGCTCCAGTTTACTGTGGTTGAAAACATTTATTTTTTTGTATGTTTAACTGTTTTATTGGTATATTTACAAGTAAGAAAATAAGGTATGTTCACCTAGGCTCACTTTTTGTAAACATACTCATGATGAGCTCAGAAACTGACACAAAAACCTTATATAATGAAGTCAGGAAAAAACTGACATTGACAACATGTAATCATATAATTGCATGTAATGTCAGATCCAGGAGATAAATGACTATGCAGCATCTTAGATTTAACTTACAACATTCAATGTTTGTAGAAATGCAACTATATCAAACCAAAGGAAGGAGTATGTGTAATATTTAAATAAGCACTCTTGTACTTTATGGTGACATATGTATTTTTATGCCGAAAGTTCAAACCCTAAAACTGTATATGTATCCCAGCTTTGAAATGGTACAGATACATAGATGAACTGGCACTCAATATTTCAATATATGAGGCATATTGCGTTGTAAGATCCCTAAATAGCATTGCAGTATTTTTTCTTAGACTACAGAAATTTCAGTTGGTAACTTTATAATCCCTTTGAGGCTGTATACCTTAGCCCACCACACAGTAAACATGGTGGGCTAAGGTATAGAGTGTGGTGTATACAGTGGACACTTTTCTATTTGTGGCTCAGTATTTACAGACTAACTTATTTATGGATGTTTAGAGAATATCTGATATATTTCAAAGAAAATGCAGCATGGGAAGGTGAAATACTTGGTGTTATGACTGGCTCAAGGTCATTGTTACTTGACAAATTCAAAGCATCCAATCCAAAGGTCAGTGCTTTTCCTTTGCACTTATTGGCTGAACCTCCAAAATTGCAAATAATGAAAATTGAAGGCAGTAGCTGTTGTGGTAATGCTGCAAGATTTTCCACTGTTTGCATTAATGAATGTTAAGGTATATTTGGAGTGTGAACTACAAAAGTATATTAGCACATTTTAGCCATATGCGAGTGGCTGCGGCTCCTTACCTCCACAAATATCACACATCCACTGTACCACTTATGCCTGCTGATGAATATTTAACACATACCAAGTATTATGTTGGAAGCACCTTGCCAAGTGCCTCGAGTTGTGCCAAGTTATGCCTACCCTATGTAATTTTCTTACCAGCTTAGAAGATTAAGAGTCAGAATTCCCCCTCTGCCTCTGATCCCCAATTAAAATATATTTTAACTCAAACCACCAATCTGACATCAAGCATATGTTTTAATCAAACAATATTCCATGCAATATCTGGTGAACAGGATAGATATTGGAATACAGAGGCCCCTGATTTTTTGAGTTACAGAGTCCAGAGAGATCTTCTCTACTGCTTGACTTGAATGATAAATTACAGATGATGTGCTGTACCTCACCGGCCTCCCCTCTTGACCATAAACACACACTCTTGCACGCATCAATAACCAAACCTCTTCCCTTCTGAGCTTTTTGCTGGTTCTCTTATTAACATTGTCTCCAGGCTGAAAAACCATATTGAGGTTTCATTGCTTGCAATCTCTGTCTTTATGAATGTCAGTGGAGCAAATACATTATTTTTTGGCACCCATGATGATTGGGGATACAGTATTATGCATTTATCAACTGATGGTATGGACAACAAAAAACAGCAGCTTTCTTCCATTTGTATCTTGTGTCACCGCGCTTTTATTCCAGATCGATAGACCTGCTGTAGGTGGTAATGATTTCAGCATCCTTTGGTTGGGGTGCACGCTTCTTTTACTGTCATCTATACAAATTCAGTCAGCCCATCAAACAGCATCATGAGGGTTGTGTTTATGCGTTCCCAGTGGGCTACTGCCTCTTGAGTACTAATATGTTCCCTCTTGCTGTCAATATTTCTTCTACAAACAGCATTGAATTAAGGACAGGAGTGCGCTACATGTGATATTTGCAGAGATGAGAGAAAGATCAGTGGGAAAATGAGCAGAAAACATCAAAAGACAACCTTCATTTTGTAGAAGCTTTTGATCCACCTTACTTTTTACATACTTCTAAACTTTAGGCACACTTTCATGTCTCTGTTGATGTTTGTTTAATCAGTGATGGGTTTTATTTACTATTTGGGAGTTTTGTTTCCTGTCTTAAATTAATAATTTTTTCCACCAAGAACAATAAAACCTCAAATTCTTCAGTGATGTAAGAGTTCAGTATCAAACTTACAGTATATCACTTACTGTAGCTAGGAAAGTGAGATGGCAAGTGTTGCATTAAAAGAACAGTAAAGTGACTCTATTAAGTCATAGGGAGTATACAGTACAACTTTGGGAAGAGGATCTTTCTTAGCTGTCCATTCGAAAGGATTTTTGTGCCTGGACTCTCCTCCCAGTCTCACACTCTTTGCCACCTTGGAGGGAACTTCTTTCTTCAATGGCAAAGGAAGGGACTACTTTATAAAGAAACCCTGTGTCCAAAGTAGTAATTTCAGAGTACTTTTTATGTACCAAGCATCTGTATTCCCAAGAAATAAGCCTTGGCCCTTGGCTTGTTTGAAATTCTGCAAAATCTTTGAATTATAGATTCCCCAACAGAGACATTGTTCCTCTTTTCATCACTGAACTGTTGCTGGTGCTATTCTTCTGAGGGAGAAGAACCACAGCTTCACCAATGCTACCTGCATGTGCCAGCCGAGTCAACATCTGCCCCAGGACAGGAGAGCATCACCTGGAGTTAAAAGGAGAAGAACCTCAGCCCCGCATACGCAGCCCGGCAGAGCGGCTGCTGTATCTACTTTCCCTTTTTATTTATACCAGAGGCCACTGGCACTATTTTTCCCCTTTGCTGCCTCCCCCGTTCCAAGAGAAAGAATGAATTTCAGCTCCAGACGCTTGTTCTACCACAAACTGAGCAGCAGCTGCCTTTGTTTCCCCAGCCGACGCTGCAAAAACCCCTGTGCTGTTAGGTTTCCGTCATTCATTGGAGATTCCTTGCTTCATTAAGGATGACTAATGCAAGAGGTATGCCAGGGCAGAGATAAGTTAGCTTAAGAAAAACAATTTAAATATTGGTTTTGATTTTCTGTTTTGTTGTGTTTTATTGTGTTTTCCAGGATTTAAACTGCTTGGGAAAAAACAGGCCACGTATAGTATTAACAATGTTTTATACGGTTATTGACTGATAGTCATTCTCATCAAACAATGTGAGTTCACTGCATTTTACCAGAGCTTTTCTTTCCTCCCTTTCACTCTCCAACAACGTGACGATTTTTTCTTTCTGCCTGAGGAAAGCTTATAGTGGTGATGTTAAATGTGATTCTTTCACCTTATTGGCTGAAACCAATTTTAAAAAAGTGTGTGAATAGCCAATAAACGCCAGTATGTTAATCAGGTGTTCGTTCCCCCCAGTCTTCGAAACAGCTCCGATTTATACTGTAAACAAGCTGAATTCAAATACAAAGTTTACCTTTTTAAAACTTCTGAAACTGCTATTTAAAGCATGGGGTTGTTTCTTCATAGCTTCAAGAAGTATATTACAAAAATCACTATTGCCTCTTAAATTGGTGTTTTTAATCGTTTTTTTTCTCGGTTTCTTTTCTGGCGAAATGTTCCTGGATTTCTCATGGTGCGTCAGAGTTCTGAACAGCAGAATCTGGTGCTGCTAAAGGGAAAACCAGTATTGATGACCATTAAAGTTATAGTCATGCTTTTAGAAGTTTGCATTGAATGCACGCAAGCCAAGCAAGTGGTCTTACCTTTATACTTGACACGTATGTTGGTAATACCCCCTTGAAGAGGGAATATGTAAATGCCTACATTTGGTCCCAAAGTCCAGTTTATCAAAGCTTTCACAATCTGTATCATTATCTGAATCATTACTTTAAGACATGTCAATAGCCCCTTCAAAAAGTCTTGAGTATAACAACATAAATTGCAAATTTCTGTATCTATAAAAGTTTTATTTGCTTTGTTTAAAGTAGTGTACACTCTGCAAATGTCAGAGGTCAGTACATTGTCACTCGGTCGTATTATTATTCATGTTATTATATCATTGTTTATTTTTTGTTAGTTTTTACTTTTTAGTATTATATATTAGTTTTGCTGTTCTTTCATTTTTTTACATATAGTTTAGTTGAGTGTTACTAGCTATGGAAGTTAATTGATTAAAGTAATTTAATGGAAATGCGTACCGTAATTGATTTTGGTATTAAACTCATATAGAAGAGATGTTGTTTGTGTTTATTCCATATTTACATGTGCAGTACTGCTCAAGACTACCAGTGTTGGACATATTCTTTTAACTATTGTTTTTTTAATATTTAAGCCTCATCAGGCAGGCATTCATGAACAATAACTGAGACTGAAAGCTATTTTTCTATTATTTCATAATAATCAAGTGGTAGCCTGACTTGGTATTTTAGATCTAAATTAATTTTATTAATTTTTGCCTTTGACATTTAGTAACAGTTTTTCATAGTCAAACTAAACCCATTCTTGCACAGAAGGAGAAAAAAGTTTTATCATCTCCTGTTATCTCAAATAAATCTAGAAATAACAACAAATATTGTACACACTCTAATCTCAGCATTAAGAGATCAAACAACCAAGGACTCAGTATGTGATAAATAAACTGGCACATTAACAATCAGTCCTTCCAGAACAAGCTGCTCATCCTATTGTGACAGAATGCTGAGTGATCATAGGTTCCACGGCTCGACTCATTGTATAAAATGTGAGAATAAGACTTTTGTAGTGATTAATACGTTCTGTGCCTTTTAATAGCTCATTCCTACAGAGGTGTAAAATGAAAAATATCAAGCAATGTCTTGATCTTTTTAACTTGGTCTAAGCATATTTGCAAACATTAGAAATGGGAAAATTAAACTCAGAAATTTAAAGATGTGAGCAACTCTTTGCATAAATGATCCCATTGGGGATGGAAATTCATATTTCCTAATCATGTAATTTTGTCTGCCAGAGTACAAAGACTATCCTCATACGTTATTGATATTGATTTATCGACTGTTGTTCACATAATCTACTTTAGTTGTAAAATACATCTGAAGAAAACGTGACGGTTCTTAAAACTTGTTTTGCATAAGTAATGAAACGGCAAAACCTCATGCTTTCTAGATGTTACCGATTGCATGCAGATTTTTATAAGATACATTGCAAAGGTGTGGTTGCAGTTTTTGCTAAGATGAAACACTGTAGTGTCCTCATATCGTTCTACCACCTCTCTCCCACTCTCTCTTTGTACACCAAATGAATGTGTGCTGGGTGTGTTTCCCATCACTGCCTGTCTGTGTGTTTTGCCTGGAATATGTGTGTGTCGCCGTTTGTCCACATATTCCACCTGTGTGTGGACTTGTGATCCCTTGTTTGTCTCTGTATGTGTGTGTCCAGTGAGGGGAAGATGGTTGTTCTGTCTCTAGCAATCGGGCTGGCTGAACAGGATGACTTTGCCAACCTCCCAGATCTTCAGGAAGCTCCGGCAAGCAAAGAAAATGAAACCACACCAGATAAAAGGTAATTACAGATGGAGGCGCATGAATGTGAGCACAATATGTGAAGTAGACAGGAGTGTCATAAACGCCTCACACTGTGTAAAATCTTCAGTAGTTCAGCTTTCTAAGTTGTTCAAAATGGGACCTCTAGGTGTATTCTTTGAGTCCTGATAGTTTGATATTGGACTTCAGTGGATCAGGCTTGATGCTGTCTAGTTAAAAAATCCCAATAAAAGTTGAAGTTGAATCCTGCAGTTCGAAGACTGAATGTTGAAGTTTTGTGTGTTCCTCGAGTTATTTCTGCAGAATGGCATGTTGCTCAGTCCTGTGGGACACTGGTGCATTTTACGGTCTTCATAACATGAGGGATATGCTTATGGTAAATGCAAAGTAATTGTCATTTAGCTTAAGGTTTCAGTAAAGCTTTTTATATTATCTGTTAAAATTTTACAGCTGATTGATTTGTTTTGTGTGATTCCTGTTTTGTACTGTATGTATTCAGAGATTTGTATGGCTATTAGCCCCTCACTGATTAGGAAAATTAAAGTTTCACAAAAAAACAAAATAAAATGTAACTTAAACTCTCTAATAATACTTTAGCCTTATGTTTCCACCATGTCTCCATGGCCTCATAGAGATTTGTTTTTATTTTAATTATTCTGTGAAAAGTTGATCCTGTTTGAAAGTGTGATATAATTTTAAACTTTTCAAGCTTCATGTCATAGATGAAACTCCAAACACCCTTGTAGTGTAGTAAGCACTTAAATTAAAAAACTCCCCAAACTCGACTAATTCCCAGAAACAGGTAAACAACTTGACCACGTCATTCTCTAGCGTTAACTTATAACATTACATTTTCTGGATTTCTCTCCCTCGAATATGCTAGCTCTCTGTCATTTTGCCCTAAAAGCTTTGTGGGCTTTTAAAATTTCCCACTAATTTTATGCCCAACTTGAAGTTTTCTCTCATTTTTATATTACATAATAGCACAATCTCCCACCAGTTGTTTCCTTTATTTGTTGTTGCTGCATTTTCACTCCCATATCCTCTGTGGTCCCCACCCAGAACTTTGAAAGTCTGCTTGACTGCAGCTCTTTGCTGCTCCTTTGATGTTTGAATCGCAGACACAGGAGCAGGGCACCCTCATTATTTAGAAGTAAGATTCTCTGCATGAAACGCTCGTCTAAAAATATGCTAAGTTCTCTCATCTACCAGTGATCTCGCAGCAGCAGTCACAGACTAACGCAGTCTCCCAGCTGGTGAACAAAGGACTGCACAGGCTTCTCTCTTATCGCATCAGTGTTAGAGGGATAAAGTACTTACCGTACTGCCTTCACTCTGCTGGGCTCAGGACAGCAGGGCATAGTTCAGGAAAAGCAGCTACACATTCCAGCGTAGGTGTTTTTATGTGATGTTATTGTTTTTTCCCATTAAATATCTCAGCTGCGCAAAGTTTTATCAAAACATTCCTTCAGTACATCAAACCATGCTGCTATAACTAGGTTATCTGTGAACTTTTGGTGGATGAAGACTAGAAGCTTGCCTTGGAAAGGAATGCAATATAATTCTTTTTTTTTTTTTTTTTTTGGGTGGGGCGGGGGTTGCAAAAATGATTTATAAACAGTGTTGTAAACAAATGATGACCACCACTGTCTAGCCTGTGGGGTTGTCAGGTGCCTCATTCTGATCACAGCCCAGCCACCTCGCCTCCACCCAGAGGGCTCATGTGGGCCAAGTTGTCCACTGTTCTTCCTCATCTAATAACAGCTCTCTATCATCATCATCTCTATCTGTCCTTCTCCTCCCTTTTGTTTCTGTAGTTACTTTTCGAGCTGCATTTCTGTCTGCTGGTCTGCTCCTGGCTGTTGTCAGAAAGCCTTCAGCACGACTGAGTAAGATGCAATGGGATGATCCCGCCAAGATTATGTGTGACAAAACAAGAAGCTGTCAGACAGCTACACAGAGCGAGGATGAAGGAAAATCATTTGCTTCTAGCTTCTCTAGACGAATTATGCTTCAAGACAAAAATAGGCTCAAAACTGGAGCTTTGAGGCAAAACTTTTGCCATATATATCTTTCAGCTGGAAAACCTAAAAAATAGATAGCAGATAAATAAACTGATATGGTTTAAATATAAATAAGAAAAAAACAAGCTGCATATGGACATGTTGCATGATGAAAGCTAAATTTAGATCTATTATAATTTGTAAACTTCTTGCTTCTTTGTGAACTCTCTGCAGAAAAGATATCTCACCATAACAACTGCGTCTTGGTTTTTTCTCCAGCTGGAAACTATGTCGATAAAAACTGTGAGCCTGAAACAAAACAGTAAATGTAAGTGTGTGGGCTGTTCTAAGTTATAAGAGGTTAAAATCTCTGTGGATCTCAGATGAGCCACAGAATCTGTAATAAGTTTAGGAAGTTCATTATGAGTGATCTCTTTCACAGTGTGCTGACTCATTTCATCCCCTGTTAACATGAACATATCACTCTAACTTCATTGTCTTCTCAACATTACAGCTACAAAGCTAATTAGTGGTATGATACAAATTAACGACTATTTCCCCTTGCTAAATAAGCTTACTCTGCTTTTTTACACTGTTATGTGACTTATACATTAAGCCACATAACTGGAAATTATGCAAATTCTCATACTTTTTTGAAGCTATAATTTTAATCTTAACCTTGACTTGGTGACAAACCGGTATTTCTTCAAATGTAATCTCTGCATTTAACAGAGATTCCAATACACTTTGAGGTGACAGTGCCTCGCTTAATTTAATGCTACTAATATATTTTTAACATTTGTCAGAAATGCATTTATATAGTACATTATCACTTTTTCTTAATTACACCTCATTTATCAAAGGTTTTGCTTAACAATGCACCTGGTCTACTGTATTCAATAAGTGTAAAATCTTATTTAGCTTATGTACTTTTTAACATGCTGTTTTAATACATAAGAACCTTGGTTTGGTTCTTGTTTTGTTTTCTCGTTCTTCTTTCTGAGCTTCACTCCCTGAGTTACTTTAAAAATAAAATTACCGTTATGCCTTGTAGTGAGTTTTTTTTTCTGTTGAGCTTTTCAAGTGTCAAAATAAATACACAGGTCATACAAATCTATGAAGTCAGCATTGACTTTTATCTGCAGGAAGAGTTGTGTTGACACTGGTTTTCAGTGCTAAGCCTAGTGGGCAGATCCAAATGAAATAAAAACACAACCTCAGAAGTCAAAAGAGAAATTGGCACTTACAAGTTGTGCCATTTTGCAAAATATTCAGTAGACTCATTGCATTGACTGTTGTTTCACCAAAACCATGACTAATTGTCTCATTACAATGTTTAAAATAGAAAGATAATGTTGAGTTTTTTTTATTGCATTGCTTTATTGACAGATCTTAGGCAGTTGTCAGGCTCAGATATTTTTTCTTGATTAAAACTAGGCTATTGGGTGTATCCTAAACATCGTCACACTTCTGTGGTCAGATGTTGACATTTATGGGATTGCAGGTGATGGCTTTTTTCAAAGAGCAGTTTAACCAAGAAGTTAGAATTTATTCAAGTTTCCATCTGAACTGAACAACAATGGCTTGTTCTTTTATAGAAAACAAATCATGTAGCTAACCTGTGCACAAATATGGTTAGCTTACCTGTAAGAGGAGATGTTTTCAAACTGTGTTTAATTTTGACACCTGCATCTGATGGGCTCTGGTTTTCCACTATTTGATTTATATCTAAGTTTTGGTGCGGAGTTGCTCAGCTGTGACTTGTCAGTGACTATTCCCCACTGGAGGAGTTGTTTTCCATTCTTCTTTTGCAAGATTCTCTGTAATGTAAAATCTAAAATGGTTGACATCTGGACTATGTCTTTGATCACACTTTGCCAAAGAAAAAAAAAATCCTAAATTTAACATGCAGAAGATCCTCTCTCCATCCTCTAACTCTGTTAATGGGTCCTCTAATCTGTGATATGCAGTTTTACGTTAGGTAAGTCCATGTGAGTCACTGTAGTGGACTGGACAAAGCCGGACATAATCACCCACCTGCAGATAACGATGGTGGCTCGGAGGCTGTTTTTGTTATTATCGTCTGAGAAAGCTGCCTTTGCATGCCAGAGCTGCATCTTAATGAGCTCAGGGATGCACCACACACAGAGATGCAACGGGGAAATAAATATGAATAAACCCAAAAGAGTTCACGGGTCCCAGACAACCCACCTTTGAACAATGAGGTTGTAAAAGCTGTGAAGACATGTGATGCGTTTCAATATGAAACATTTCTGTATAGTTTGATTTTGTGTAAGCCAGTAATGTTTTATGTCCATGCAAAATTTCACTCGCAGTCATTTCAAACGGCCCATTCTGTTGCACCTTATCAACCTAAAATCGCTAAGGAGCTGTAAACATGTTTCATCAAAGTTGAAATGAAATAAATATTGCACTTATATTGTATTGAATTGATATGATGTATGACTTCAGTACATTATATACATTATATCATGAAAATAAATATTACAATTTTAAATTATTTTTCATTTAGATGCAGTCCTGTATTTCTCAGAATCTTGGAGCATCAAGATTTTTTTTTTTTTTCTTTTGCAAATAGGTCATATAGTATTTTTTTTTACTTCTGGATCAAAATTTAAACTACCAAAATTTGGCTTGATACGTAGCAAATTAAGATTGAGTCAGAATTGCCCAAAAAGGGCTGAACACAACCTGAATTTTTACTTTATTTTATTTTTTATTTTTGAAAATTATAAAAAGGATGAAATCAGTGCAATGTTATCCATCTTAATCGCCCTGAGAATTTCTGTATGGAGAAAATCTTAAAAATTTACAATCATGAGGCTCATATTTGCTCTTAGGCGGTCAGCAGCTGCTTAAGGTGTCTGAGCACAGAGCTACAGACAATAGAAATAAAATATGTCCCATAAACATTGGTTTGATCTCTGTCTGATGTTTAGCTGCTTTAAAATGTCCTCACACATAGTAAATATTTATTTAAATTACTTAGCAGAAAAATCAAAAATAAAAAAGCACCCTCCAGGTTATAATGATCTGCCAGTGTTGTGTTTGCTGCTGGCACTGTAGTCCAACATGGCCTGAAATTATAAATAGTCATTTGACAGTGAGTACTGACAGTGTGTGGGAGTTTATGTTTCCACACTGTCATTCAGTGGATCAACGGGAAAATGTTTTTACACAGAGATTAGAATAAACAAATTCAGACCAGTCCCTTCAGCTCCACATATATTTTAATGCTTTGATGTTATTTCATCTTAACTATAGTTTTATTTGACGATGGTGCGGAGTTGCACATTGTAACACAGTATGTTATAGATCAAGCAGGAAGTTGTCACCTTTTAACAGATGACATATTTGGAAAGTTGACTCGTTCCAAAGTTAGTCTTAGGCAGCAATCACAGAGAGTCTCACCATAATAACTCCCCGGGCTGCCCGTCATCAGTCCCTGTACTGTAGTCTTCAGAACCAGTGGTGGCCTGAGAGGGAAGATGATTGGAAGGAAAAAAAGAGATGTAGGTCAGCACAAAGGAGGATCTTTTGGAAAAAGAAAAACTGTCTAAAATCCAACTGCAGCTCATTCACAATTCCTTCTGCTGCTGCCTTGGTCACAGAGTTGATTTAAGGCAGGTCATGAAAGGGGTGGGGCTGAAGGTGACAGTGATCAGCTCTTGATGTCAGTAATCAAATGTTATTGATTTTGTTTAGAATTTTTACAAAAGGAAAGGGGACATTTTATGTTGTGTTTTATGCATAAATCTACAAAAAAAAAAAAAAAAGAAAAGCTACGCCCAGTGGATAAATCTTTGAAAACAGGACAGAGGAAGTTAGTTCCAGCAGCACCTGGCCGGTCCATCTTCGTAGATGGCTCCATTAGTTGTATTAGCTGCCATTCTGAGGAGGGGGAGGAGGCTCAGTGATTTGTCCCTGCTGAAGGGGAGCGCTGACTGCTCTGACATTGAAACCTGGGCCTCATCCATCAAAAGACATGGGACCAATATTGCATTTTTGTGGTCTCCTAGGGCGACTGTATGATCAGCAAGACCCAGATACAGAATGTTTATGGAGACACACTTCCTACCCTGGTCCTGCTGGTTCAGTTCATACTTCAGGTTTTCACCCAACCATTCGCTCTTATTCTTCCCTTTCTGTTGTCTGTTTTTCAAAACCCCCCTCAACATTTTTCCCTTTAGATTCCACCTTGTATCCTCATCTCTTCAATCCTCCATCGCCGCCATTTTTTATTCTCTCTCCCATCTCTGGTTTATCTAATTGCATAAAAACCTTCCTTCTTATTCTCTTTGTTGTTATGCCAGTTTTCTCTCCTATTTCCCTTTCCACCCTCACTATTCATTTAATCCCAGTTTTTCTGAGGGTGGTGACTGGTGCTGTGATGGAAACAATGTCACATCATTGCATCTCTATCAGTGTAGATGACAGTCAGTCTGGCCAGAGTTCTTCACTGCTAAACATTAAAAGAAGAAATTTGATGCTTTTTCCTTCATATCTATAAAGTAAATGTGATGTTGCAGTAAGATTCATGTTCTTATAAGCATTTTGATTAAAGCTTTGAATGAGAATGCTTAATTTTCTAAACAGTTTAGTTAAATTATCTGACATCACTCATAAGAAGGCCTACATTATTATTTTTTTATCCCTCCAGTGGGGGGTCTTTTTGTGGGCTCTAGTGTCCCTTATACGAATGTAGGCTGACGGGAAGGGGGAGAAGACATGCGGCAAATGTCGCCGGGTCCGGGAGTCGAACCCCCTCCGGCCGCGTCTAGGACTCAAGGCCTCCAAACGTGGGTCGCGCTATCCCCTACGCCACCACGGCACGCCCAGGCCTACATTTTTTTTAAACTATTCTCCTGGTTGAAGCCAAGCATTTAGCACAATATTTGCTATTACAAGTTCATATGAATAATTTTATTCCAAGGTAGACTATGCCGATGATTTTGGTGTGGCTTTTTGAATTCAAATTTTCAGTGAATTAACTTTTTACCAGTATTCTGTGGTTACAGGTGATTGTTAGACTTTGAGCAGGTGTTTCTTATTCATTTATTTATTTTAATTTACGATAAAAATTATTGACTTTTTAATACATTTTGAGTACAATATCTTACGGTGGCCCTGAGGTGCAAAGCACAACAACATTAACGAAGCACAATTACAAATTCAAAAACACAACAACATTAACGAAAACACAACGACATTAACGAAAACACAACGACATTAACGAAAACACAATGACATTAACGAAAACACAACATTAACAAAAACACAACGACATTAACGAAAACACAACGACATTAACGAAAACACAACGACATTAACGAAAACACAATGACATTAACGAAAACACAACGGAAAAGGTATGTCCCAGTGGGAGACCTAAGAAATCGCTGATTGGACTACAGCTCGTTTTACTTTTGAACCGGAAGTTATTCTGGCTACAACGTGTTTTTTAATAACATGAATGTTCTCGGTGATCCAAACCTTACTACTGCTATTCGAGAGTCTTTTGACTCAGGACATACATATGAGGTGATACTGGACATGCTTCGGACCAACCACAAAGTGTCAGTTAGTATGCGTTCACTAAAGACTTATTTAAAAGAAGCGGGGCTACATAGAAGAGGCAACTACTCTCCACTTCGGGAAGTGAGGCGTGCCATTACGGCCGAGCTGAGAGGACCAGGGCAATTATTTGGCTATCGGACCATGTGGCAAGTTCTCAAACAAAAACACAACCTGTGTGTCAAACGTGATGTTGTAATGAGACTGCTGAGGCAGCTGAACCCTCAAGGCATCGCTCTGAGGACTCGCAGGAGATTTACAAGGCGCACCTATCACTCTATGGGGCCCAATTACATATGGCATGTAGACGGCTACGACAAACTGAAGCCATTCGGCTTGGCCATCTCAGGATGCATTGATGGATTTTCGAGAAGAATGATGTGGCTTGTTTGTGGGGCAACAAACAACAATCCTTCTGTCATTGCCCAGCATTATATAAACTGTGTCAAGAGTCTTGGAGTGATACCAATGAGACTACGAACAGACCTCGGCACAGAGAACGGGACTGTGGCAGCAATACAGTGTACCCTCCGCCATGCGCATACGGATTATTATGCTGGGTCATCAAGCCACAGTTACGGATCATCCACAGGGAATCAACGCATCGAGTCATGGTGGTCTTTTTTCAGAAGAGGAAGGTGGGTACATATCTGTGTTTTTCAGATGTCAAGTACAGCGAAAGCTGATCACGGTCTGAAATCCGCGGAAGCATACAGTCTGAGTTTAAAAAGGATTTGTAAAGTAGGTCCAAACTCTTCGTGTGAAAAACAAGGTTCTGGTGACTTTAGTAACATACAGTACACGTAAGTTCTATGTTAGTTAAGCAAATTTTGCAGGTTCTGCAGAAAGTACTACAATACATATTTGTGATATTAATTTTAGTATTACACACAGGTGGGTAGAGTACTCAAAAATCGTTATGGAGTAATAGACGTTACATACTTTTACTGTTTATAAATAAAGGATGAGGTGAAAGCTACTTCTAAGCTTGTGGTTTGTTTATTGTTGTCATGGCAACTCCATAGGAAGTGCCTATGGAGTTGGCAGTCACATAGCTGTCGTTTTGCCAGTTAACATGCCATATTGAATTAGTTTCAAACATTTATTTTCATAAGGCTTTAGCAAATATTTTGTTTCCAAATTAGAATTTTTCATTGTTTGGTTACAGATGCTATACAAATTTTTAGTTTGTACTTGGAAAATTAGGATGCAATATTCCGTTTGACATAGATTTAGAGCATGCTTTCAATGTTATGGACATGGAGAAAGACAGACAATCTTTTAATCATTTTAATATGAAAAAGAACAGAACCGTTTCTAATTCAATGTATCCTCAGGTCTCAGTTTTGGATGGACTTGTTTGGAGATTTAAGAGACTCCGGAAACTTCAACGGAAGCGTTGAGCACCAGTGCTTGCTCAGATTCTGCTTCACCAGAGTTCTGCAGAAAGACTTGGATGAATGCAAAAATCTCTGGAATAACCACAGGATCCGGCCAAACAGACTTGCATCATGTCCTGGGGGGATTCCAAACGAACTCTACCTCTTGCCTCACAGGTAATTGACATCTTCACAAATAGAAATAATGCTTGACATTACATAATAATGCAGAAGTGCTGTTAGCACAAGTTAGGATATCTATTATCTATGTACAAGTAACCTATAGCTGTTAATGTATAGTGTATCACAAAAGTAAGTACACCCCTCACATTTCTGCAGGTATTCAAGTATATGGGATGACACCAACAATATGACACTTTGACACAATGAAAAGTAATCTGATTACAGCTTATATAACAGTGTACATTTATTCTTCCCACAAAATAACTCTATGTAAAGGCATTGATGTCTAAACCACCAGCAACAAAAGTGAGTACACCCCTAAGAGGTCCCTAAGAGTACTCACCAAACGCCGCACACTACATCAAATTAGTCTGCATGGCTGTCACCCCAGAAGGAAGCCTCTTCTTAAGTCTGTACACAAGAAAGCCCGCAAACAGTTTGCTGAAGACATATCAACAAAGGACATGGATTATTGGAACCAGGTCTTACGGTCTGATGAGACCAAAATTAATTTGTTTGGTTCAGATGGCTGCGACAGACTGGCGACCTGTCCAGGGTGTACCCCGCCTCCCGCCTGGAACGTAGCTGGAGATAGGCACCAGCAACCCTCCCGACCCCATTAGGGACAAGGGTGAACAGAAAATGGATGGATGGATGGATGGTTCAGATGGTCTCCAGCATGTGTGGCAGCTGTCAGGTGAGGAGTACAAAGAGAAGTGTGTGATGCCTACAGTCAAGCATGGTGGTGGGAATGCCATGGTCTTAGGCTGCAGCAGTGTAGCAGGTGTTGGGGAGTTACATTTCATGAACCCGAATATGTACTGTGTATAGAAGACTGTTTGCGTCTAAACAGGCGCTAAATCCAGATCTCTCGTCAATCGACTCTTCCTCGGTCAGAAGGACTAGGGCGACTCCAACGGTGCAGCTCAAAAGTTTATTGATGTTTCGTATATGAGAGTGTGTGTATGTGTGTGTGTGTGTGGTTATATCATAAAAACGCACACAGGTTTCGTACACAAAGGACCCAAGATAGGTTGATGGTGGATGTCAGCGGATGCCACTTTCATGCCACCGAGCCACACAGTAGCACAGAAAAACAAGCCACTCAACTACGTGAAACGGAATCACAAAATGAACAGATGCATCTTGGGTAATGTAGTAAACTAAACTAACCGACGGACTTTTAACACTGTGAAATACTGAAGCAGAGCATGATCCCTTCCCTCTGGAAACTGGGTCACAGAGCAGCGTTCCAGCATGATAAAGCCCCCAAACACACCTCTAAGACGACCACTGCTTTACTAAAGAGGCTGAGGTTGAAGGTGATGGATTTGCCAAGCATGTCTCCAGACCTAAACCCAATAGAACATCTTTGACATGTCCTCCAAGCCCAGGAGAGTTAAGGCAGTTTTGGTAAATAATGGTGGCCACACAAAATATTGACACTATAGAAATCTTCACTAAGGGGTGTACTCACATTAGTTGCCATTAGTTTAGACATTAATGGCTGTATATAGTTAGTTTGCGGGAAGAATAAATTTACATTCTTATATAAGCTGCACTCAGACTACTTTTCATTGTGTCAAAGTGTCATTTTGTCAGTGTTATCCCATGAAAATATATACTTAAATATCTGCAGAAATGTGAGGGGTGTACTCACTTTGTGATACACTGTATAAGCTGTCACTGATAGTGCTCACTTATATTGTGTCATATAGCCAGCAACCTCCCCCCAAAAAACAGACAATTACAAGTACTTGTACTAAATATATAAAATATTTGTCACAATTCTATTACTAATTATATTCTGACTTTGCAGATATGGTTCAAGAGATTGTGGATTTCCTGTTGAGGACAGTGATCTGGATGTTTTCCCAGAAGCAAGTCAGGTGACAGAGTTGTGTGGTGATAAAGACATCGAGGAATACCTACAGCAAGTCATGCAACAACATGGACAACAGCAGTCACAAAACTGGGAGTCAGCTATGGAACTGTATTTATTCCTCAAACACATAGCAAGGCTGTAGACACAAACAACCTGAATAAATTTTTTTTTTATATATTTTGTGTCCTGTTCATTTTACTCAAATGAAAACTCATTGTTATGGTAAGAACATATAACATAAAATATTATCTATTTTTAGATATTTTCATATGATAGCAAAATCATATGAAATCATGCTGATAACTGAATAAACTGCCACTTTAGAAGGATAGCCCTTCTAAAGTGGCAGTTTATTCATAGTTATCAGCTCATGAAGTCAACAATCCCTTTGGGCAAATTCTGTTATTTGAGACTGGTGTATGTCTGGTTTAGGCTCACGATACGGGCATTTGTCAAAGCTCTACAATATAAAATTTTGTATCATTTTAAAAGGGAATACACTCGGCTTTCATTTAAGCCAAGCTTCGAATCTGACCAACTCGGAGGTCACCACAGCTTGTTAAACAGAAATAACACAAACTCTTTTTGCCTTACCAAGAAACATTGTTTTTAGTCCAGTGGTATCCAGGGACATCAGGGACACAAGAGTTGACAACTGAAATACTCAGACTAAGAAATCTGGAAATGTATACCATATACTGTTTTTTAGATTAGTCCACCATTATGTAATCCATAATAACCACATAAAAACATGACTGCATGGTAGTATAGATTTGGTACATTTCAGGATTTCTTAGTCTGAGTATTTCAGTTGTCAACTCTTGTGTCCCTGGATACCATTGGATTACAAACAAAGTTTCTTGGTTAGGCGAAAAGGATTCATGTTATTTTGTTTTAACAAGCTCTGGTGACCTGAGTTGGTCAGATTCAAAACTTGGCTTAAATGAAAGCCGAGTGTATCCCCTTTTAAGATGATACAAAAAACTATATTATGGACATATTAGAAATGCCCGGACCATGAGCCTAAACCAGACATACACCACTCTAAAAAAAAATACAGAATTTGCCCTAACGGATTGTTGACTTCATAAGCTGATGTCCCTTTCAAAGCTATCACTTTGAAAAGGACATCATATTATCTAATCTTTTCAGAAATTATGGCAAGGCTTTGCCACCCAGAAATGGAGAACAACATGGACCCATGGAGCAACCATCACAAAATTAGCTGAATGCCAACAGCATTAGAACAAGACTGCCAAGAAATCTCTTCTTTCAGTTTCAGTAGCATCCGAATCCCGGAGCATTTTGTATTCCAAAGTCCATGTTAGCCCTAAAAGCAGCGTAAGATTCCAAAAGTGGCAGTTTCAGTGTATTTGCACAGGTGTTTGCAACAGGAAAGGGTGAATCACTCAAAAACTCAAGATGTGGGGATGGCATCATGCCTGCTGGTGGAATCGCTGTCAGACCTGTAGCAAACATCAGGACTTCCTCTAGACATACAGCAGTGTTTTTCTCTGAAAAATTAAAAACAATGTAGTTAATAGATAATGCATTGCACAAATGATTTATTTTTATGTATGCTTTCCTCCTAATAAAACAAAGGAAAAAAAAACAATTTTAGAATAAAACACAATCCGTCCTTACTAACCTTCGCAATCAAGCAAATAATCTGCCCAGAAGACGATAGTTTTGCCCTCCTTTTGCCGCCTATTGGTTCCTACTGGGCTGAGATCTGGTTTGAACATGGTCTCCAAGTCTGAAGCAGTCAGGGCCTTGGCAGAGAAACATAGGACTGGGGACAGGACACTGGAATGCTGTTGCAGTGCACCGAAAAACCCCAGACTTGCCAGTCCATCTTTGAATCTGTTAAGGATAAAAACATACACACTGAACTTTATTCATAGCATAGATATGAGGTATTCTAAGTCCTGTGTAAATGTGAACCACATTGTAGTACAATATGTCTAAAAAGAAAAGAAAATTAAATATACAAAGTAAAGCTAACCTTTCACAGTGCTCAAAAATCATCATTAAAAGTAAAAATTTATCATTTCAAACTTTAAAAAAAAATGTTTTCACTGTGCAAAAAAAACAAAATTGTGTCATGCAACAGTATATTTTTAGAAATCACATTGAAAAATTATTCATGTGCCATACCTATGATTAATCTGACAATGATTAAAAATATATATATATATATATATATTTATGATGACAAAAGAAGATTATACCTATTGTACATAAAATTCTGAATGGATGATAAAAGTGGTGAAACTCAGAATTTGGAAAGTATTACTCAATATATTACAACATTTCACATAATTTTTCAGAAGGACACACAAAGATGTTACCAACCAAAGATAAAAAACAAAATCAATTAAGGAAAGAAGCTTGTTAAATTTGATATCTGATCAAGTAATTTCATATCTATAATTTGATCACAATTTTTTATACCCAATTAGTTTTTCATAGTAAATTACAACGTCATGATATCAGTGGCAGGTGTGAACAACTGGAAATATGTCATTGATCTTGAGTATTGAGCATCGAATTTTAAAATCTTTATAACATAATATAATATTAATAGCTCACTGTTTAGTAATTACCGTTGAATGGCACTGTGGTTTCTGTCAAGGATGTACCATCTGAGATACTCCTCTACAAAAGTTTTCTTCTCAGAAATCTTCACACTTCTGAAGCAACCAGCAGTTTGGAACATCCCGCTGTTTTGAAAAATTATATTTAGCAGAGATTCATCTGATTCAGCTTCCAGGACCTATAAAACAAGCAGTTTATTATAAGAAGAAGTACAGAACTATCAATTTGACAACTTCTTCGTTATGAATACAAAAATAGCATAAACATTTTGTGCATTTGTGATTTCACATTTCTTGAGATAGGCTGAAATCAGGCCTTTCAAAACAAAAAGATTTGTCAAGCTTTGAGAAAACGAAATTACTATTTTGTTATAATAATTTCCTAATCTTAATCTGAACGTGAAAATAATCTCCAGTTGGCATACAATAAATCTATTTCCTAAACCTAGGTCATTTCCTACCTGCTTTAGAACTTTCCCTATCTCCTCATCTTGAACATCTTCAACAGTGGCGCTGAAACTTGGATTCCCTATCATGTAGTTGACCAGGTTCTTTGAGAGGAAATGTGGTGCCGGTCCCCCATGTACAATCGATACAGCAATCATCTTTCCTGCTAAAAAATACTCATCTTCCCTGGCAGCTGTTGTACAGAGCAAATTATTACTGTGGGTAATTAAATCTTAGATCTGCTTATGACAGACACATAAGCACATGTTTCTGCACATTTTTATACTACCACTTCACTAACTAAGGTTAGTTAGGTTCACTAACCCAAAAATGACTCACCTCTCGAATTGCACCCAACGTAACGAGCTTCTGGGGGTCCATCAAAGATAGGACGATTTCTCAGAATGGCCATAAGAAGCGTGAGAAACTCACGCCTCGGGCCACCTGTGTCCAACCCTTCCTCCAAACAGCCAGCATCATCGTTAAATTTGATGAACATGTCGTTCTTGTCAGAGTATGTGCTCCTCTGAAAGCCCCGAACAGCTCCATCCCACACATCAGTACGACATATGTTGAACCGGCTGACTTTCTTGTGGTCAATATTCTTGGCCAGTTCTGCAATAATATCATGTGGCTGCACGTTTGTTTGTCTAGAAAAAAATAAACTTATTTTAAAACAGTTGATTGATCACACTTAGCATTATGTAATTACGTTCAGGACCAGGATGCAGATTAATTTAATACAAAATATTAAAATTACTAACTTCTGTTCTTCTGGGGGCAGGTCCTGCTTTTTGTCTTCTGTAAAATATTCAATCTCATCATCATCATCAATAACAATGGGCTCAAAGAGAGTGGTGTAGTCTCTGTGGAGAAAAAACATGCACAATATAGATGAGGTAAAAAAAAAAAAAAAAGCATAAAGGTGTACTTCCAACTTTCCTTCACAAAACATTCAATTTATGTCAAAAATTACATATACAACATCCAAAGTACATACATTTACAATAGATGTATCAGTATTACTTTGTCATGATGACACTACAAACACACTTCTTTTTTTATGACAGAAGCCCCTACACACCTGTAACAGGAGCTCTGGACAGTGAGACATTGACTGGTGCCTGGATTGTTGCCATTGTTATCCAAGTCCATAACCTGAAAACAGAGAAAAGACCAGAGTAAAACTTAATGATTGACTAACCTGCAGTTATTTTAATATTTAAATATTTTACTTAAAGGTTTGAGATAAAAATCTGTGGATTGTTGTGTGAGATAATAAAAAGTTTGTACCTGTTGTACTTCATTTGCAAGTACGAGATCCCCAACACCATTCCTTAGAGGACAATGAAAAAAACATATTAATGGGTATTTTGGGCATATGCTGTCAAAGTATAAATTATGGGATCACCCAGTTTTCTTCAATATCTCAATCATTTTATTGCACTGTAACTCCTCTGTCCGTCATCTGACTAAAACAGACATAACTTAAAACATGGAATGCCTAAAAGCAGTTTTGGCAGTACAATGCCATCTTTATAGAAGCAAAGTGATTTTACTCATTATCGCAAAACTATTTGACAAAAGTTATTTACTGAAACTCTTGTGAACCTTTTTGTTATATTTACCTTAACAACTGTATACTTGTAAAATGTATAAGACATTGAAGAAAGCAAAGGTAGTGTAATAATTATTTCCACGCCAGTATATTCAACATTTAAAAACAAACATCTTGAAAAAAAATACAAATACTTCCCAGGACATGTTCCCATAACCACATAATTTAAAAATATCCACATTCAACATGTCACCAGTACATACTGTATGAAAATTCACTGAAGGCTATAATACTTTTGATACACATACACACACCATGCTATGGCATGTACCTAAAATATAACTTACTCTGTTTCTGCCACCTTTTGCAAAGGACTGCTTTCATCCATAGGTTCCCATGGCTGAAGAAAATGAAACACAATTTCACATAAAAACATCGGCATAGTCCTATGAAGCTTAGGTAAAATGCTCTTGTTGTGGTCACTCAACCAAATAAAAACAAAAGACCAAATACATTTTAAGTTGTACTTACCAGCGTATCAGCAAGATCAAACTCTGAGTTTTTTCTAATAACAATCTCTGGGTCGGAATCGGACGAGTCTGACAATTTTCCAACTGATAAACAAGGAAAAAAAGACAAAACAAGCCAATTTAACTTCTACTAAGTGATAGTACCGTGTTCGGTCAACTATATTACATTGTATCTGGAATCATAAACACAGCACTGGTAAAAACTAATAACTGAGTGTCTAGCTATCAAGTTTCCAGGAAGTAAGTTTACATTTAGGAGCCAATCTATGTATACTTTTTACTTGATTGGTTCATGCCACCAATGCTTAATTGCACAGTTTTAAAATGTACATTTATTGAAGTTAGTGCAATGTGCCAAACAATACACACAAACAGCTGAGCTTACCTTCTTCAAAGTCCCTTTTCAAGCAGAGGAAAAGAGAGATCCTTTGGTATGACTTGCCAATTTCAGCCTTATAAGCTGCAAGAGTAAACGGTGTTTGTGTCCCAGGGATATTAATAACCTCTGTCCCATCTGGGTACAGAAGGAGGAAAGGTCCATCTGTTATATCTTTGTTGAAGTCCTTCATTTTTTTAGCAGCAAGACTGAGCAGAGGTGTGGCAGAGACATCTGGATCTGTTGCAAGCAAAATGGTTTTTCCACGCTGTGGCTTTAGACCATTCTTGTGAATGGTCATCAAGCCAATATTTATCTGAAAACAAAAAAAAAATTATGCGGAAGACCGAGCAATGTTTTGTTTTAGAGAATACTCTGTTGTTTTCTTTTTGTTTTTAATTCCTCCTGTATTATGTTACAAAAACATCCAAATAGATCCATTAACTATTATCAGTCATTTTCAAGCTTTTACTTTTGAACTGATGCAAACAGAACAATGATTGGAAAATTATTATGCAATAATTAATCAGTAGATGATTTACTGTTTTGACTTATCATTAATTGACAGTTTGCTGTTACTGTTAAACAATTATTCTGTATAGTTTTGCTACCTGGAACTTTCTTTAAGCAAGTCTATTATGGTACTTAAAAGCTGCTTGTTTTTGGTCGGAACAAAACCGGACCTACCCTAACTTTCTTTTTTTCCTTTTGCTTTAACCCCTTTTTCCCAAGAGAATACTTTTGTCGCTCCTCATTTTTCTTTTTTCTGTACTCAAGGAAGGTACTGAGGGCTGGTGCAGGGCAGGATGGAACAGGCTGTTGTGCTAGAAGTAAAGTAAAGAAAAAATGTTGCACATCACATTCATGCAAACAGACGATATGTATTACAAACGACACAAATTACTTAAGGCTGTAACGGACCTTACTATTTTTAATTTAATTTAATTGGTTTATTTGGTAGGGACAGACATACAGCGACATGGACAAACTGAACAAAACAGCAGTCTCATGTTTACATCATAGTGCAATAGCAACAGCTAATTCGCAGCACTTGTCCCTAGATGGGCTTTTTCTATATATGGCTAATACCATGCTGCTGTATTATATCGAGTTTGTGTAGTTTTAACTGCATTTACAATGAACAACTAAATAACAGTGGACACGGTCTGGAGACCACTAACGTTAGCAAGTTGCTACATCCATAAGAAACATAAATATTTCTTTATGCTTATTAACTTACTTGAACATTGTGGAGTATCTTCCATAAATATTTCCTGAAGTTGAAGCCTCTTGCCACAATTGCTGCAGAAGTTTGGTGAC
Source organism: Xiphophorus couchianus (assembly GCF_001444195.1). Taxonomy (NCBI): domain Eukaryota; kingdom Metazoa; phylum Chordata; class Actinopteri; order Cyprinodontiformes; family Poeciliidae; genus Xiphophorus; species Xiphophorus couchianus. The sequence goes on along the minus strand of NC_040231.1, from coordinate 19,354,519 downwards.
GGCTCAACCAGCTCTTTCCCGCAGTTTGGGCAAAACATTGCGACGTGACCGTATGCCCGCTTCTCATTAAAACGAAGCACACCAGAGTAACTTCCGGTTCAAAAGTAAAACGAGCTGTAGTCCAATCAGCGATTTCTTAGGTCTCCCACTGGGACATACCTTTTCCGTTGTGTTTTCGTTAATGTCATTGTGTTTTCGTTAATGTCGTTGTGTTTTCGTTAATGTCGTTGTGTTTTCGTTAATGTCGTTGTGTTTTCGTTAATGTCGTTGTGTTTTCGTTAATGTCGTTGTGTTTTCATTAATGTCGTTGTGTTTTCGTTAATGTCGTTGTGTTTTTGAATTTGTAATTGTGCTGCATTAATCTTGTTGTGCTTTGCACCTCAGGGCCACCGTAATATCTTATCATTTGTTATGAAAAGCCCAGTTTTTCTGCATTGCAAATGTACTATTTACGCTGTTGGGGAGTTATATACATTCATTTCACTTAACTCATTTGGATTGGTGTTGTTAACTTAAGTCAGTATTTCATCTAAGAACTTTTTACTTTCAGATCAAGTGAAACAAGTTTAATACAACTTTACTATTCTACATATGATGTCATGACATAAAATTTTATCGAGATTCACAGAATGCATATCCAAAAGTAAAAGCCACAGTGAAACAGCATGAAGTCAAAAGAACAGAATCCATCATCAAGAAATGGAAGGGATATGGTGGCAGAAAGGTGGTGGCACCAAACAGCTAAACTCACCCAGTCCTTTGAGACTCTATTCACATTAAGAGGTTGTGTTTTGGGCAAATATATTAGCTTAGGCTGATCAATTTAAGCATTTCTATAGTGTATTTTATGTTGTTTCTGCATTATTGCAGGTTCAAACTATTCAAGCAGACCAGACCACAAAACATGCAGTAGCCGAAGCTAGGACTGTTTTTATTCCACTTTGATCCCTGATAGTACCGAAACGCAAGTTCATCATCAAACAATGCGGTTTTTTCCATTTTACCAGAGTTTTCCTTACTTCTTTTTCCACAGGAGGAACCAGTATGTTTGAGGTGAACACAACCAAAGGTGTCCTTCTAATTTACAAGATGTTGTAAATTAGCATTTTAGGAGGTTAAAAATCTATGACCTTTTCATCATCTAGATTTTGAAAAATTGCTAAGAAGCATAACTATCTTTGTATACATAAATATCTGATTATATTAAAAAAAAAAGGCACTTAAAAGTTTAATTATTCTGGCATTTAGCAAATATAAATTACTTTTGTAATCCAGCTGACCTAAAACAGGAATTATTTGGTCAATGTCATCTTCTATCCTTCATTGGTTGTAATCACTTCACAGATGGGGAAAAACTAAATGCCATTCCCAAGCTTCCAAAATGCATGAACATACAGTACTTCTCAGACTTTATATGTTGCTTTGCCTTCTCTGTTCTTGTGATTGTACTCTTTACTAACAGACATAATTTCTAACCTAGACTTTTGTACAGTAATGACATCTATGATCCACTTCTATCAGAGCTTGATGAATGATGCATGTTTCTTTCATTTATTCAGTCTCAGTTAATCAACACTTCGCAGGCTCTCCAGCAGACAATAGACATGGAACATAAGAGAAGATGTCTCTGCATTGTCCTTCGGGGTGTAATGACCTGCTTTGCCCAATTACACAGAAGATGGCTTTCAACTCAAATTGAGGCCAGGAGGTTAGAAGTCAGGGTTTCTGCGCTTCCCTCATGTCAGATTGAAGGGGCAGTTTCTTCAGGCTCATTCCTATCGACCCCTCAAGAGATTGCTTGCCTCTGTGTGGGTGCACCTATTTGTTTTGCTTTAAAGACTTGCTGGCAGTTTAATTACATTTCCCTGCCATTAAAAAGGCTAAGTGTTAAATAACAGCAAAGTTTGTTTCAGTCAGATTACCAAGATTGATTTAGCTGGAGGACAAGGAAGCTCCATGGGTGCTCATTCCTGTTTTAGCCTGTTGAGTGTCATGACTAGAGGTTATCTTGCACTTCTCTTTTTGACATTTACAAATCAGCCATTTGCAGCATAAGTGCATACTCACACTTTGGCGTGCATGAAGGGATGTTTTCACACAGTGTTGGAGGAGTGCAGCCATGAGGAAGTTAAAGAGTGTGTTTCAGAAGCCTCTACGAATGCTCGGTCCCTTTGCCTTTAGGGCTGCGTGCTATTTTCAATATATTGCCCTCTATATTGAACTTTCTTGGATTTTGCTGGCCTATTTTGGAGGCTCCTGTTTCCATCGTTACTGAAACCCTGTGAAAAATGTATGATGGTCGGGAGTACAACCTTGAGAGGAACCACACTCTTTCGTAGTCATGGCTACAACAACCTCTGAAGGATGAATTATGTAACTGGTGTTGTGCTTTAGATGAAATCGTCTCTGGCAGGCAAGAAGGGGCAACCTACAGCTTCAGACATTTATCTTCTGTTTTCAAACATATATTAAGTTACATTTACATTCACCTTTTTTTAGCCGTTCTAGCTGAATAAATTTTGAATATTCAAGGTAAACTTATTCTTTTTCCACAACAGCATTTCATGTCTAAATTGTGTGTTAATCTCTAAACCCAAATAACTAACTAGTTTAAATGCAGCACCACCTTCCTGTATGAAACTATGTTCATTTTGATCCTGAGTATATGTTTAAACATCTATACATGCGTACATGAAGGAACTCATCCAATTACCATCCCTAGTCTCCCCAGAGGTTGTTAGCGTGTCAACATATGTTGTTTAAAGTCAACCTAGTCTGCTTTGGCAGGTCTTTGTCTTCAATCAACATCGAATGCTAATCTGTGTTGAAACTATGACATGCTGAGACCACATTTTTTTGCTCCAATATGCAAATTTTTTGCATATTAGGGCAATAATTTTACTAGGCACAAATGTTTTTGGTTTTTTTTACACCTGATAAACAGACTTTTCTCAGTGATAGCAGCACAACAACCGGGGCTTCGCATGACCTAGATAATGTGAGTCAAAGATTTAAATTGAAAACTAGATCTGCAAAGCAAATCTAAGTAAAACAGCCCAGCTGTGATTTTAAAACGTTGATCCTTGATTCAAAAGGTCTTTACGAAGGCATTCACAAAGCCAGACCCTCCTACACTGAAGCATTTACAGTGCATGCAGCAGAGACCCATCTGACAGGCATGTATTATCTACTGTATAATCAAAGTAAAGAGAGCCTCGGTCATGTGGCTGAGCTACAATTGGTTTGGTGTAAAGAGCACTAAATATATCACAAGAATTGCCCTGTAATTATTATAAAACAAGCATTGTGTAATATGATTTAAAAAAACTAATATAACTCATCATTGCTGCATTAAGCTTAACTTCAAAGGGTTTGTTCTCATTAGAGAATCAATATGTGTTTGAAATGTGTGAAGCAGCAGGTTGGAAATGAGTCACAGGTAACAAATTAACATTTTTTTTACAATATCATTGCATAGTTACAGAAATGGGATGATTTTAAGCTTGTATGTTAACAAATTAGGCGATAATGGCGATGGGAAGTTTGACTCATTTCAGAGAGCTAGCTCTTGAGACACGCAACGGCTCCCAAACGGCTCTTAATTTATTATCATCTATTGCCTCATATTTCATCGTAATGTGGAAAATATGAATGGTTTGCATATTAATAAGTCCACTTGCATTAAATGTTTTTATGAGAAGTCTTGTCCTTGCCTAATTTTATGTATTTCTTTATTAAAAGCCATTGTTCTTAGTTTTGTGTGATAATTTAATGAAGCATTTTATTTTTCTTTGACACATACACAAATGAACAGAACCATAACAGAAAATGAACCAAACTCAGTAACAAAACTATGTCCAGTTCACTGCTGAATGAAGGGACAGCTTCACGACCTGACTGTCTGACCCCACCACCCCACCCTTTCACACCCTCTTTGTTTCCACATATTACTATGATCCCATGTGATTGGCCACAAGGCAGCCATGCTGCCAATCAAAGCAAAGTTCTGTCGTTAGCTGGGCAATAATTTTACTACAGACACAGACAGTGAGAACTGAACAACTAAAGGAAAAAAGTGGGGAGCTAGCTCTCACTAGATGGGAGTGAGCTCTTCTGACAAAAGCATCGGCTATAAGAGCCATCAATAGATTATAATATTCTTGTAAATATTTGCTGTACTAATGGTCATAAGGAGTTCTTCTTATTTAGTTTTCTGAGGGGAGTTTGTGTATCTGGCACAAAAAAGAGTTAGAAAAGTTTTTGGATGTTGCAGTCAGTAAATTTACAGCTCAGGATCACTTTGCCTCTTTAGCCTTCCATAATAATCTAACATATCATATCGTATATCATATTATATATCATACATCATATCATATCATATTGTAATGGGTAAAAAGGGGTCCGGACCCGTCAGCAGCAGATGAAGCTGAAAAACAACACACGGGAGACGCAGTTTGTGTTACTCCAATTTCTCTCAGCTTTATTATTGAACAAATCAGCTCATTTAACTGTCAATACACCCACATTTATATTTCAGTAATTTACTGTATATATAATCTATGTAGACATATTCCATCATAGACATAAACATCAACATAAGCTTTTCTTAAACCAGAAATAATCCCATAACATCATATTTTGTCACAATTCCCTCAGGTAACATGTTCCTTCAATTCACTGCACTTTATATGCATATTTAATCACACACAGTGACATATTTCATGGGCATGTATCTTACAGTTATTGTAAACTGGCATAACTATCTTAGGATTCAAACTACTTTAATTAAGTGAATGCATTAAATTACAGTTTAACCTTCCACCACTGTGTAAACCACAAATAAACCATGGAGCCTGATAACAGTATATTACTGTCATACCATGACATACCTGTGTTATCAATTTCCATTTCACTCTTCTGTTTTTAAATATTTCCAAATGTTTATTTCTCTTGGGAATTAAATATTATGATGAATTTTGGATGGACTTTGCACAAAGTAAAAAAAAAACTCATGGGGTATAAATGACCCTTTCTTTTCAGAGGGTTGAACATGTTTACCCAACAAAAAACTACATACGCATTCTCAAACAACTATTTTTAAATAATTGGTTGAAAAAGTCAGATATGAAATTACAAGAATTATCATAAAGTTAAGGCAAATAGTGGCATGTTTGTAGTTATTTTTGGGACACACGCTGCCCCTTGATGTGTTAGGGGCTGATATTAGAAACTAAAATTAGCATCATGTTGACCTGCTGAAGAAAAGATTCTGCATTGTTTCAGATGTCTACATTAATAGACACTTGCCGAGGAAGGCTGTATTTGACAGCGCCATGAAACAGAGAGCTTGCGATTCGAATTGAGTCATTCCCGCATTGTTTGCGCTCTGACCTGCAGATCACAGGAAATCTACGCAGAGTGACGAATCCATTCTTTTCTCTTCCACGCCGCATCCTTTCTCTTCCTCATTCAGTGTCGCTCTACTTCTGCTTGTCTCTTTGCAACAAAATCCCTGTCTGTCTCTTGCCCCTCCCGCTCCATCGTCTCTATGTTCTGTGTGCCCATGAAACACATCGCATCTCTTCCTTTTCTTGGCTTTAAAACATCTGACTCTTTAATCAAACTAAATTTGGTTCTGTTTGTTGGATTTTATCTGTGCCTTACTCTTACATTAATTTATCTCTTAGTCTGTTTTGTGTGTTATTAAGGATTTCCATTGATGTCTCGGTCTCACATCAGTTATAGTGAATAACCTCAATTTGTTGTGCTGATTAATCCCTCGAGTTTTAGCAGATCTTTTATTTCACTGTTTCTCAGTATTCTGGTATATCTTTTGATTCTTTTTCTTAATTGCAAAGCCCTTGTGTTTACAGACAAAACAAAGGGAGTTTCTGTTTTCCATAGATAAACATTTTTAAAGTCTTGATACTGTGATTTATTCTTTCATCTTAAAAGACATACAGTATTTTATTTTAATGAAGAACAATCACATTTATGCATTTGCAGAACTGAGATACAAAAATATCTGGCAAATTGAGAACAAAATATTTTAGTAAATCTTTATTTTGACATCCAATATGGCATATCAACATTCATTTTTGCTTAAAGACTGCTCTAAATGATGCACGATATATGATCGAAAGTAGAACTGTCTTTTAACCCTCCCACGATCTTAAGAGATGGGGTCACAAACCTTTTACTCTTTGCACAGTCTGGTGGGGTTGCACTGACCCCACATATGTGTTGAAGCTTGTTTTGCGTGGTTTCGGAAGTTGACGGTCTGACAGGACCCACCTCCCCTCTTCCTCACTGTCCGACCATAACATTTGCAACTCTAAGACCGCGGGAGGGTTGAATAATAAATGCATAGGATATGAAATTATAACATATATAATCCTATCAACATGTTTTGAAAAAGCTTGGAATTTCTATGTAAAAGTGATGTTGGAAAAGTGCAACAAGACTTTAGTAGTATTTGGGTAGAAATTAGCAGCACACACTGCATCAGAACCTTTACAAAGCACTGTAAATCTTATTTGGTATTAGTATAGAAAGAGCAACATATGCTCCAATACAAACGATTAAATCAGGAAGATGGTGTCAAACCTTTTTCTGCAGGTTGATAAATTGGTCTGATAACTTTGCTGGTCCACCTGTTGTTCACATTTCTCCTCTGGAACTATTTGAAGTCGACAGGGAAGCACTGGCTTTTTGTTTCCACTTTTACACTTTCAGTTGCTTAGTTTTCTTTGTTACATTATGTTAAAAGAAAATGTGCTGCTAAACAATGGTAGAAATGTTACAGTGGTAAAGCTTTAGCCTTTGCATCTTTGCTCTCTTTCCCATTACATTAGTTGTTGCTTCGTAGCCGATAGGTCTTTGGTTTGAATCTCTTTTATGCTGTTTTCTTTTTTTTGTGTGTTGACTTTTTCATCAGATGCATTATAGGCTCATAGCAATGCATGCAAGTTTAATTGATAAATGCATGGCTTTAAATTGACCGAGTGTTAAAAGACATAGTTTATTGTTTTGCTTGATTCGGAGATGACCTCTCCAGGGTATACACCATCTGTCGCACAATAAACAAATGTAATTTTGATAATTAAGACCAAAGTGTTTGAATTTAATATTGGACAAAAAAGTGATTAAGTTGTAAAACTGTGCAATTTTGCTGTCAAATTTACGTTTTCATTTCATCGATGCTACATTTAAAAGTGTGCATCAAGAAAAACACAGAAAGAACTTAGAAGAATGTGACAAAAGGGTTCTAGCCAGTAGACCAATATTGGCGTCTCTTTGAGGATATGTCTATTTTGTGTGCACTTTACCAGAACTCCAGGAAACAAACCAGGCAGCAGTCCCAGAGGTCAGACCCCAGATGAAACTGGACGTCGCCAGGGGCAGAACCACGAAGCCAACTCTACTGTCACAGACTTAGCCAACTCGGTCACCAGTGACGTGCTTATGGTAACTTTCAGCATACAGTATAAAGTGCCTTGCTAAAGTATACATACCGCTTTTCCACTTTATTATGCTACAACCACAAACTTCAATGTATTTTTCGGGAATGTTTTGTGAGATACCATCACAAAGTATTGCATATTTATGATGTGGAAGGAAAATTATTCTGATAGTTAATTATCTTTTATTACAAATAAAATCTAAAAACCACAGCATGCTTTTGTATGTACCCCCTGATAAAGTCATGTTCGAATAATTGCTTGTAGAAGAAATGCCATATAAATAAGCAGGTTATTCATGAAATTTTGCTGGAGTGCACAATTGAGAGTTTCTTCTTTATTTTTGAAGCAGCTGATCTTAAAATCTCCATTTTATGTAATCTATTTTTTATCATCTATTTTCAGTACGAACGGAAAACTTGACAATGTTTTTTATTTGTTTGGTTTAAGGTCAATTATGTATGATTGATTCGTAAATCAGAAATAAGTGGTTTAAAAAACAGATCGGGCAGGTGCTGGACCCCCCCATGGATAAAAATCAGCTAAATTCTTAAGAAAGATTTTGAGAACTTTTAGAAAGACTGAACAAATATTGATCCAAAACACTCTAAAACATTACAAGGAGATTTGGCTCATAAAGAAATTAATGACTGAAATTTTTATAAAACAAATAAATGTATGAATGTAAAATAGACATTTAATGTTTTGGCCTTTCTTTGCGAAGTTTGCAGATTACTAAGGTTATTTGCTTTTATATATAATAGCAATACACCTAAGTCAAATAGAGCTGCCATAAAAGTCATTTTTTAGTAAATAATATATTCTGTTTGTGGAGATGGAGGCCCACGCTTTAGAAGGAAAGTTGTACAAAAGGTGTTTCATCTTCCATTCTCTCAGGTAAAACTGTCTTCAACCCACTCGTCTCTCCCACCTGTGGAGCATTACAGTTTGCTCCTGCCATGGAGTTTTCTGTGTTAACTCAGATGTGCAATAATCATCCTCCTGAAGAAAGAGCAGGGAGGGGGAGGCGGGCATGTCCCTTCTTCAGAGAGGCGTGGTAATTAGCTGTGAAGGAACATGCGGTGACGTGGGTGCTGTGAGAATATGGCAGAGATGGGTGCGAGTACTTTGCAATTACGGGGGTTTCATGGGGATTCTGTAAAATTCATGCTGTCAGCTGTTAATGATAATGCTTGTATTGGGCAGTTTTGCCAAAGGCATCTATAGAAAGCTCCTTTGAAGCTAAAAATATTCTCCTCTTGCACTTTTGAGCCCTTTTGAGTGACTTTTTTCTGTTGTGGGAAAAGCAGTGCCTATATATACACACAGGTTTTATTCCGCAGAGAAAAAATGAGTGTGAAAAGTCATGGAATGTCACTTTGTATATCCATCGAACCGTCTGAAGCGTCTCAGGTGATAGGTGTTGGGATAGGATGGCTGGAGGGCTGACAAAAGCTTTCATTTTGTGTGATGCTCATAGAGCCATGGCGAGTATGGCATAAAAAGTGTCTTCTCCGCAATGTTATCCTTCAGTTGCACATCTGCAGAGGATTAAATATGCTTTTTAAACTTCATTTTGTAATATTCTAATTTTTTGGGAAAAACCAACAACATGAAGCAACAACCACGATAGCAATGATTGGTTTAATGGAGTCCTTTAAATTTTATTTCTTTTTTGTGGGTGGGGGTGTGCGTGTGTGTGTATGTGTGTGTGTTGCCAACCCATACTCAACACAGATTCAGGTTATTTTGTTCATTTTCAAGATGAGTGGAAATCAGTATTTGTTGGTTTTTAACAGAAAAACAGAGAAAGCAAGTGGAAAGACCAATGGGCTACAACAGACTTGCCCTGTTCCAGATTTTGTAAGAAGTGTGTAGGAGTTAATCAATTAAATAGCTTCTGATTTTATGGCATAGTATTTTGGGGTATAAGAGTATGGGGTATCGACTGGTGGGAGGTTTCAACTGTATGATAAACTTCACAAAAATACAGCATGGTTTCATGCTATATAAATAAAAAAATGTTTGTCCGTTTAATTGATTTGCCTTCTGATTATTATTATTGGTGTAGATATAACAACATGATCGTTATCTCTATGTATTTTCCTTGTTGTACACAAATTTAAGAAACAATATAGAATAAACACTCTCAGTCAGCAATAGTCTTCAAATGCTTAGTGCACAAAATATTTTACCTGTTTGATGTGTTGATCTTTTTACAGTAACACAAGGTAAAAAACATAATAATAATATAAGATAATTGCATGGGCTTCTTGCTCAGGAAGAACCTGTCGTCAGCTGCTGAATAAAGCACTTTGCTCATAGGTTGCCAACTATACATTAAAACATCACTCTTGCAAGAGTATTGAGTTAGTTTTAACATGATGAAGGTGATATTTTTTTAAATAGCAAAAAACATAGGTTGTGGGCTTCTTTCTCCCAGCTGACTTGCAGTTTGTTTCAATATGTAAGGAAAGGGTGGTGCAGGTTTACATCATGCTCCATGCCACTAAAGAGAACACCAATCCCATTCACTGTCTCTGACATCTTTTAGCATTTTTGTAGAGTGTGAGATAAATATTTGATAGAAAATGTCAATCATTTTGAAGTAGTACATTTTCAAAAACAATGTTATTCATTTTTGTCGGCAACTAGCCCATGCTTACTGCCTAGAGAGTGCTTTGAAAAACTGTAACAGATTGGAAGGGCCACATAAATGAATGGAGAGTGCTCAAATGTAGAAAACCTAATTTAGGCCAGCTGTTGGGTGGAGGACCACATAATTAAAAGTGATCAAACTGATTGTGGACAATGAGTCTCCACATGACAATAAAAATAGAGAAGTAACTTCACAATGGAATATTAAAGTTTTCAAATGTCTTCCTGAACAATCCCCCCAACAGAATAAACTTTCTAGCCTGGATTTCTTTGCTTTTCCCTTGACTGACAGCATCACCCATTCGCCAGTCTATTTAGCAACAGTTATTCAGTCTCTCATTTCCTCACAGTTGTTCAGAGTTTAAGGTGTGTTTTTTAATCATAATGTACAGAATGTGTGTGCTGTTGAGCCCAGCTTTCTGACGTTGGTGTACCACCTGTTTCGAAATGTGGGCAATAAATTATTTTTGATGAAGTTTGCACCAGTGGACAGCCTGCTCATTCTTTGTTTTCAAATTGTTCCACATCTGTGTATTTAGCTGCAGAGTTGAGCATGTGGACTGTCGCAGCAAAACACTTGGCTCAGTTCTTTCTACCAACGTCAAAATGCTTTTTGGTGGTGGAAGTCTGATTGTGTTGGACAGCATCTCTCTCCCTGGCAAAACAGGGCTTGTCATTAGTGAAGGCACTCTTAATGTGGAGAGATATAAAGATGTGGTTCTGCAACAAGTGGCAATCATATATTTCCTCTCTTAGGGATCAAACTCCAAGATAGTCAGAAGCAGAAGCAAACCAGAAGCCTCTTTCACAGAACATTTCCATCATAAACACTTAAAGATGAGCCACCTTTGAGATTCCTTTAACTGTTCACAGATTACAAGTTGAGACAGCAACTTCCAGGACAGCTGTTAGCTAGGAGGTGTTGTGCTGCACTGTTGTCAGCACCACGCATAAAATCTGTTGAAGTCTAACTATGCTGTTATATTCTCAACAATAATTCCGAATGAAGTATTTTGGCTGAGCAAATAGTTTTGCCTGCAATGGCTTCTGATCAGATATAAGGAATGGAGAAGATGGAATGAACTTCCTGCAGCCATCTGCTCAACCTGAATGAAAGCTTGTGGGATCAGCTTGGGTGCACTGTGCATGCCAGAATGACCAACACACTCACATTGACTTACTTATAACAAATGCTGTTTGAGGAATGGGGATGCCATCCTATATAATAGTGAGTCCAAATTGGTGACCTGCATGAGGAGGAGGTACCAGGCTTCCATGGTTGTGCAGGGTTCTCTCTCATACTACTGAGGACCTTGTTAGTTATGTGGGTAAATTGTTAAATTGTCAACATGTCTTGTTATAAACAACCCAATACAGTAGAACAATCAGCTGTTCGGCATCAGCAGAGAAGATTTGTTTTGGTTGCACAACCCACAAACTTAACTTTGCTGACTAGCCTGAAAATCTATTTTTCAGTGACACCATTTAAAAGAAAATAAGTATGCTGTTGAATGATTCAAGACTTATTGCCTCAAAGCATTCTGACAGCAAAGTTGGCCAAACTCGAATTTTCTTGCTGTTTGTGCTGTCTTCTGAGTACATGTCTTTAAGATATTTCGTTTTTAATAGTTGTTGGTACTTATTCTTGAGGTTTTTTCTGTGAAAAGAAACTATAAAGAAAAGTAATCCCAATGTTGGAAAAAAATTTAATGATAAGGTTTTGATCAAAGGAGTGGGGAATGACATTTAGCACTGAAGGCCAGGTTTTGAACTTCTCAAAAGGAACTATTTGCTGTAATGCTTTTGAATGACTTGAATTTAATAGAAGTTTTCAATATGGCTGAATTGAAATTCCTCAGTTTTCTTCATTTGAAATCGGAGATCTGGAATCAGATTACTCTTCCAAGTTGACTGCACCACTTTTACATGAAATTGATGTATTCATAATCCCTAATACTCGTTTTTTTACAAGATGTGGTATGTACTATATATGAAACCCTACAGAAATATTCTGGTGGTGTTTTCCTTGAACAACAACAAACGGTATTCACTATTACATATTGGACACACAATAACTTTCAAAAGAGTGAATAAATGAAACAAGTTTTAACAGTTCAGATACATCTTTGGGTGTATCAAACATATGTTTGATATGTTCTTGGTGTTTCATAAAGGCCTAAGAGAGTGTATAAAGACCAAAAACAAATACGTTTAAACCAGTTATTAATTTGCACTCTTGTATAATATCTGCAATTACTATGTCAGGGTCACCTTTGTCATAAATGGCAGATTCACATCTTTTAAACACTTTATAGATTGTTTTTGTTTGTTTTTTCAGATTAGCTTCCAGTAACCATTAAAATGCTTCCACCACATGAATAAGATTATTGATTTAACTGTGCATTTCAAATGTCTCAGCTGTCACCAGGTTCTGAGGAGGATGAACACGAGGGTCCAGTGTGTGAGAAACTGGGTCGCATTCAGTTCAGTGTTGGATATAGCTTTCAGGACTCGACTCTCACTGTCAAAATTCTCAAAGGCCAGGATTTGCCTGCTAAGGATTTTTCAGGCACATCTGATCCTTTTGTGAAAATCTACCTACTCCCAGACAAGAAGCACAAATTGGAGACTAAAGTGAAGAGGAAGAATCTAAACCCTCACTGGAATGAGACATTTTTATTTGAAGGTATTTCGCAGAGCCGCCACATGTTGCTCATGTCTTTGCATTATGTGAATGGTTGCTCCTTTTCCTTCTGTTTCTCAGGCTTCCCCTATGAAAAGGTGGTTCAGAGGACTCTCTACCTGCAGGTTCTTGACTACGACCGATTCAGCAGGAACGACCCCATCGGGGAGGTGTCCATCCCCCTCAATAAGCTGGACCTGGCCAACATGCAGACTTTCTGGAAGGAGCTGAAACCGTGCAGCGATGGCAGTGTAAGTCGGGGGCAAAGCTCAGAGGGGAAGAGAAAAGAGGGAGGTGAAGAAGAAGGGACAGAGGAAGAAGATGGGGTAGAATGTGTGATGTCATTTCTGGCTGCTGTGATGCTCCCCGGGGGAGATGTGGCAGCATAACGACAGGAGAGGGGAGGGAGGAAAATATGGAGAGGCTGACAGGTAGATGGAGACTGCACAGACAGCCTGGAACAGGAATGCACAGCAGGAACAGAGGGGAGAGAAGTGAGAAAAAAAAGAAGGATAAAAAGTAAACAATTTCACGCTGTTGTTGTTCTGTATGATGTTCTATTTTTTACAGGGAAGTCGAGGGGATCTCCTTGTGTCCCTGTGCTATAATCCCACAGCCAACACCATCACTGTGAGCATCATCAAAGCACGCAACCTCAAAGCCATGGACATTGGAGGCACTTCTGGTATCAATGCTTCTTTGTCTGTTATACTTATTTATGCGTGCATGTCTTCAAAGTCACTGCTTCCAAATGGAAATTAAATTTCTTTGTTCTGTTTGGAAAAAGAAACAAAATATGATTTATCAGAAACCTTGGGTCGTCATTGTAAACGTGGCATGTTTTCTGTTTCTTAGACCCATATGTAAAAGTGTGGTTGATGCACAAAGACAAACGTGTGGAGAAGAAGAAGACGGTGGTAATGAAACGCTGCCTGAACCCTGTTTTTAACGAGTCCTTTCCCTTTGACGTGCCGGCCCACGTGTTGAGGGAGACCACCATAATTATCACCGTCATGGACAAGGACAGACTCAGTCGCAATGATGTCATTGGAAAGGTATCTCCTTCCTCTCTCTTTCACGCCTCTTCCTGCCTCTTCTTCTTTTCCTCTGTGTTTCTCTGACTCTGACAGACCATTAGCATCTGATGAATTAACCAGTCTCTACTGACCCCTACTGGAACGAGCACATCTCCTTCTCTTTATGTGATGTGGAAACATGGGGAAAACTCTAAGTTAGAAACAAATGCTTTATTTAAATGTGGAGACAGTTGCCGTAATAAACATTTAGGCATTTCTATGCCAATAGAGTAAATGAGAAAAGAAGTGCTTAGGAAAGCATTAAAGTGCAGTGATTTCGATGTTATTCCTTTATTTTTAATAAAAGCAATAAAGTGACACCTGGAATTTATGCAACATGTTGGAAATACACCAAAGACAAACTCTATTCCCTCACACAGACAGAATAAACTCTGTATGCACAGCTTGGATGAGTGGTACCAATTATATCCATTGTCACTGCAGGTGGTATATATCCTAACTAATCTTAACGGCATACATTATCTTCAAATATCCAGCAATTATAGTACTTTCCCTACTTTCGTATGCATACTCAGTAATAGAGTATTTTATTATTAAATAGAAAATTTTGAGAAAATTTATTCTCATTAAGTCTTATCCAAAGATCCATCATGACAATATCAGCTTTTTAGATTTGCAGGAGTTGTAGTAAAGGGCTCCCCCAAAGGATGTTTATTGTTTTTAAATGGTCTTAACCAAATGTTCAACTGGTTTTGGGATTGCTCTTTATTACTAACACCAATTTTCATGTGATAATAAAGTAGGTATTAATTCTTTTTGTCTCCCAGATTTATCTTTCATGGAAGAGTGGCCCCGCAGAGGTAAAACACTGGAAAGACATGATAAGTCATCCCCGTAACACCGTGGCCCAGTGGCACTCTCTCAAAGCCTGAGGGGCCCAGCAGCCAAACAGCCTAAAGTGTTGCCAGTCAAACACCAAGACCCCTACCCCTCTCCCCAACCTCCTCCTCTGAGAAGTCAACGTGAGCCTCTCAGCACACATCCCTTTTCCCCTAAACGCAGTGTTGGGCTGTGGACCATGTATCACCTCTTTGTTCTCAGGCCTCTTTGATATTCCTCGCCCTCAGTCCTTGTGAATGAGCCCTAAAATTGCACCCTCTTGTCAAGTTCTGATTGCCACCTGACTCCTTCACATCGGTTCGTCTGAACTTAAAAATGTCTTTGATGTCTTAGCTCCCTTGTGCCCTCTTTCTATACCATTTATTTCCCGAGATCTCTCAATCTTTTCTTCCATCATATCGGCCAGTCCTAGAGTCTAACATCAGAGCAGTGGCTCTTGCTGCCCATGGATACAAACTACCAACCAAAAATGAATCAAACTGATAGTCAAATCATCCTCTGCGGCAGCAAGAGGAACTGTGTTTGAACGGGTGTGACCTGTGGGATCCATGCACCACCTCCCGTCAAATGTCTTCACTCCTTCCATTTTCGTCTCTGATCCTCCATATCGTCAAAATGCCTAAAAAAAAAAGTCAGGAATCCGGCACAGAAGAAGTGACAGAGTGAATTTCAAATGGACTGGAAGTGGACTCTGTCGTTTAGGTTTTCTTTGATCATTGTCCCTCCTCACTGCCACTGCTGTAATAATTCTCCCCTGGCTGAAACCCTTTTGTCGTCTGTGCGTGATGTGGGTGACGTGCTGTAGTCTGAAATAATGTTCTTCAATTAAAAAAAGGGGTATGAACATGAACATTTAACACTGGTTAGAAAAGGTGAGTGTGGAAAATATTTTTCTCTTAGAAAAGAAATCTCTCTGGACCAAATTTAGGAGCAAAGTGATTATTCTAATTTTTCTTTCTTTTTGAGGGGGATAGGTTCAGCAACTGTTCTTCCAGACACATAAAATAATGAAAAAGTCTCTTCCAACTCTGTGGTAATATGGATAAATGTGTGTATGTGTGAGGGGGTATTTTAGACCTGCACTGCTAAATTAAAGCTATTGATGTACACAAAACGTTCCTCATCGTGAAGGTAGAATTAGTAGAAATTATCACCTGTTTTGTGAAATATTTAGACAAGATCGGGATGGGTCGGCAGTAAGGATGCTCACACAAAGATGCACACAAACACTGTTTCTGCTAGATTAAAATGTGTCGTTTTATTCCGCCACAGAAAACAGTCAAACAAGCTTTACACATACGCACAGTGCTGATAAATACAAATACATAAGTTTCCTCTTACCGTTTGACACAATGGATTGGAGAGCCGATCAATCCTCGGTAAAGGTCAGCACTCAGAACCGGGCATTTGTACGGAACCCACGGCAGACTCTACCAAAACCGAGGATTCATCCCCAATTATTCACCCCTTCTCACGCCAAAGGAGCTCCCCTCAACCAATCAGTTGAAGCCAACTCCCCAACACGCAGAAAGTTTGCGGTCGGCGTGACCCAAGTGTGACCACAAAACAATGGGTGGCTGACCTCGTACACCCAAGAATACAATCAAGAGGAAAAAATAGATTATATAAAAGCGTTATGACACAAATTATATAAAAAGTGTTACGCAAACATGATACACAAACAACTTATATAACCTCCAAATTAATAATTGGCAAAGAACATATATATTTTTCTATTCATTACCTAATTGATGATTGCTAAATTCTCTGGAAGGAAGCCCAAATTATGAATGCACATACAGAAGTCAAGTTTATTTGTAATTTCCAACTGGTAGTTTAAAACAAACTTGCAGCACCCGTCAACCTGATAAAGATGTGTATAAAGCCATAAAGTGATTTAATATTTGTAGTGGCACATTGTATAGGGGTAGCGTGTTCGGCTCATTATTCGGACACTAGCCGTCCGGGATTCAATTCCTGACCTTGGCATCCTGGAGCCCACTAGTGCCACAAACCAGGAATAAAGTGATGTGTTATAGAAGCACCAAAATTTTCTCATGTTTTTTTTATTTATTTATTTAATCTCCCTTAACCATCTTGCAAACCATGAGTGGTAATAGAATAAATTTTGGCCATTGTCCAGCCATGTTTGTCACAGTTCCAATTGGTTGAAAGTTGGTTCAAACATTTCAATAATTGCTATTACTTATCTGTATGAGCAAATTTAGGTGAGTAACTATTTTCCTGTAAGCATTTTCTGTCTGCTAGAAATCACAAATCATCCTTACCTAAATAGCATATTTTCCTCAGTTTACTATGTTGGAAAGTGACTGAAAGAGTCACGACGGTGTGTACTTTTTATTTTATGTTTCTTCTAAAATGTTACTTTTTCCCCCCACTGAGTGCACAAAATGCATTGAATTCTGTCACTGCAATAAAAAACACATTTATTTGAAGGCTGTTTATACATCTTTAGTAGGGTTTCAGTTAATGGTAAAATGCTCTATGTGCCTGATATGATCTGTTGAAAAATATTATTGCAATGGTCTAAATCATTTCAGTATCACATCATAATAATGTTAGAGATGTCTTAGTAAAGAGTGCAAAACCTAAAACGTATGGGGAATTTTTGTTTGCTTGTCAGTGGATACTTTAGGTATAACGTTGAAACAAATAATGGCAGAAATCAAATATTTTTTTTAACAAGGTATTTTTTTAAGTGGTGAATTTAAAAAATAAATAAATAAAAGAGCCTTAGTGTGATAAAATGTGTTTATTTAGGTACATTGCATTTAAATACAAAAACACTGCCAGTGTAAAGCAACAAATACACAAAGGGACGAAAAAAGTAATATTCTAAATCGAAATGGCAACAGAGGAAATACACAGGTCATAAAATAATCATGCAAGAAAGTTAGTTCATAATCTCAGGAAAGCTGATGCTAAAATTCAAAAAATGACTCAAAAGGAATTATTGAATCAATCCAATGGAATAAAAATTTGTTCCTGACAGAGAAAATTTACTTGATGTCCTTTTTTTGTTCCTTACTGCTGATGTTGAACTGAAGTTCTCCATTTTAACATAAGATCTTTGAGATCTGCAGAGATGCAGTCAAAAGAAAGAATCAAAGTAAACCTGTACTTTTACCCTTTACTTGACTTGTTTTGTAAATTTATCTGAACTAAGAGAAAAGAAATAAGAAGAAAATGGACAGAGAGTAAATTGTGACGTAATTACACATTCCAGTAAATTAAAACCACACTGTGCTTGTCAAGCACTGAGAACTGCAGTGCCTAGACTTAGTTAGAGCTGATTTTATGTTGGGCTGGGGTCTGATTGAAGTACAGGTCAGCTTCCTGAGTGTTTGTTTTACTGCCTGAGAATGACTTCCATCACATCCCACTTAGACATGTATTGATCACATGAATGAAAACAAATGAGACTAATAAAATCTGAGGGGAGTACTTTTACATTCCACAGTTTGTGTTTGTCTTTTGGAGGTGTGTATGTGTGTCTGCACTTTGTGCGCGTGTTGGTATATGGACTTTTTACTCTTTGTGTGCATCTACAATGAGCTAAAGTTTGCCATTTTGATGCTGATCGGCATTGTTTACTGTTTTTTAATCCTGTATAGATTCAGATGTACAAAGACAAGTGTTGTTGTTTTGGTTTTCTTAAAGATTGTCAGTTTTTGTAAGCATCACTGCACTTGTTAACGACAATGCTGGAGCAAACCTCTCTTCACAGCAGGGTTATTTCATTGTGTCTGGTTTGGCTTGGGGGTTAAAACTCTTAAAAAGAAGCCTAAAGTCTTGAGATTAAACATCCTTAACCTGACTATCATGATCCAGAGTTTTTGTTTAAACCAAAGCAGCTTCCAGCATTCTGCCCTGGATGTCCAGTGCCCTTACTATCTGATTCTATCTCACTCAAATGGCGTCTCCTTAACATCTCAGCTGGCGCTCCACCAAAATGCCCCCATTGTGCACACATGCTTCCTGGCACAAAGCGTGCTGTGTGTGCCGTGTAAACTTTGCCACACCCTGCTCTTCACCATATGCGCTCGCACTCCATTTGTCAGGAAGGGGGGAGGGAGGTTCAAAAGGGGTGAAATGGGAGATAATCAGAATCATCATTGATGTTAACTAAATCTCAGGCCATAGCAGAGTGTTGAGCCTCCTGAAATAAGCAGCAATAAAAGCTGCGTTTGAAGTTCTTGTGTGTTGAGCAGGAGATTATTTTAAATACTGATGAAAAATCATTCAAATTCAAAGATTATGAGGATGTCACTTTAGTCAATGCTGTTTAACTATCGGGTGAAGACATGGCGGAAACCAGATATCTACATGCACTGCACAAAAAAGACATAACTTTTTCTTCTCACTGTGTTTTAGGTCAATTAGGATTATCAAAAAAGTTCCATTTACCAAATATAAAAATGGTGAATGATTTTTTAAAACTGTTTTTTGTTTTACTTTCTTTAGCTTCAGAAGTTTCCATCCATTTCCGTAGTATTTGTTAGATTTGTTTTGTTAATCTGGTTAACTTGGGCAAAATATTTTGGACTTCCATTCACAAACTGTTCACAACAGTTTGCTAAAATTTGAACCCAATCCTCCTGATATAACCCAGTCAGCCACCTTTCTCACACATCTTTTTAACTCTCCTTACAGATTTTCTTTTGCAGTGAGATCAGGACTTTGTGACAGCCACTCTGAAAAACTTACTTCGTTTTCCTTAAGTAACTTTATAAGTAATTTGACTGCAAGGCTAGAATCATTGCCACAACAGAATAGAATAGAATAGAATAGAAATATCCTTTATTGTCTGACAGTGGAGAAATACATGTAGAAAAGCAGAGTTGAGGTATGTAGGTCCACACAAAGATCAAAAAGTGTTAAAAATATGTACAAAAACAAGATCAAAGATAACCTACGTTACAGTAAAAATGCTGTCCAGTTATCAGAAACAGTACTGTCTCAAATAACTTTTATTGAAACTTGAATTTGATTACTAACATTGTGTAGTGTTGCTATATGTCCACATATTGTTCTTTCTTTATTATGTTAAATAATTTATTTAATGCACCAGTCCCTTCACCCTCAAACACTACTCAAGAGTTGGAAACATGTTTTCAAATAAATGTAACATTGGTCATCATGGCAAAACACTTCCTTCATTTTCATCAGACCACAACACATCTCCCCAACAGTAATGTCTTCGTCCCTAAGTGCATTTGTAGGCTTGTTCCTGTACTTTCATGTTTTTTTTGGATTAATGGACTCTTTCTCTTTAATTGGCCTTTTAGTCCATGCGAGATGGATAATGATGCTCTTTTAGCAGCTTCAAGCAGCATCTTCATAATGTCTTTTGGTTTTGTTGTGGATTGGTTAGAAGATTATGCTCCAAAAGAAATCTCCAAATCTTTGGAAGACAGAACCCATCTTTTGGGTTATGTGATGGCTGGACATTCCCATTGTGTTTATTATACTAATTCATAATTTTTAAAATGATTGAATTTGGCAACTTCAGGTATCTAGAATTTTACCAAACGATGAACAAGACTTATGGAACTCCACATTTCTATTCCAGATATTTTGCATTATTTCTTTTGATTTTTCCTTGATGTCCCACAAGAAACCAGTCCATTTCACAAGTTGCTTTAAAACACAGCCACAGATTTGCCTCCATATGATCAAAATTAATTAACTTATTAGAATAGTTAATTTAACTGCTGGGTGCTGGCTTACTGTAAGTCTGTCTTTAACTGTTCTGATGTTACAGAGTCTAGATGTAAAATTTACCAATTTACCATTTTTAGCCATAACATTGTCTTCTGAAGTTTTTCAATTGTTTAAATTCATAGTAGTCTTGGTACATAAAAATTTCTAAATTAAAATACATTTTTAAAAATTCTCAAAAAAGCATCATGCTCATTATTCTGGTATTTAGAAAGGATACATAGTTTTGGTAATCCCCGCTGATCTAAAACAACAATCGATTAGTTAATGTCTCTCAGTGAAAAAAGAAATTATGTCTTTTTTTACCATCTATATAAATATCTAGTTCAATAGCAGTAAACCAGGGTTTCATGATAATAACTGGTATGTTTTTTTTTTTTTTTAGAAATCAAGCTAAAATTCTTCTTTCTACACATTCCACATGGTCAGTCAATCACACCAAAATGTTTACTGGACAATCTCATGTTTCTGTTTTAGGGAATTCTCTTTAGGAACTGCTGGAATCAAAGAGAGGTTAACCAGCAACATTTTTATTTACATAATGTACAGATAATTGTGATGTGTCCTGTGTGTAAAAAAAAAAAGAAAAGAAAACATTTATTGGGGTTGTTGATATCTGTCAGTCACTAACTCCTCTCTTTCACTTCCCTTTCTCATTGTAGTTACTCATTTGTGGGGTGCACAATGTTAAATATCAGCCATTTATTTTTTTGAAATCTGTATAGTGTAAATAATAATATAAATGTGTATATAAAACAAATATTCTTCTGGTCTGGTATTGATGTACATTTCTTTTAAAAGTGCCTTTTAAAAGAAGACATTTATTATAAAGATTCACTGGAGTGGTTCTACTATGAAGTCTTTAAAGATGGTAAGTTCTGTAAAAGTTATGTTAAAAATTGAAGTGAAAATCAAGCCTCAGAAAACAAGCAACAGCATGCTAAATGTGGTAACAACTGTTTTCTAAGCAGATTTATATCTGCAAGTAGAATATTATTTGATGTTTACCTGTTAAAGAAAGTTTGCATGTTCGCCCGGTGCTTGAGTGGGTTCTCTCTCGGGCTTCTTTCCACAGTCCACAAAACACGACTCACCCAGTGAGACATGGGGAAATGTGCAGAAATCTTGTATCTGTACGGAGCATTTCAACTTCTTAATATAACTGCACATATATTAAATTAAAACAAAATGTCTACCTGCAATCTAAAGTATTGAATTACAATAAGTAGCCACAGTTTTGAAAATGTTTATTATTATTATCAGCTAGAACGCAACTTAGATTTATAAGCTTGTTAACACCTAGGTTTAGATTCGGAAGAAAAATGTCATTACTGAACAGAGGAGGAGTGAGAACTGCCAGAAAGAGTGTTGAAGCAACCTGGTTGCCTGTGCGTATTTAGCACCTTTGCACCCAGCTTTTCCAAAGTGTTTCTTATTCACTGATTTATACACATATCCAGTCTACTTCTTGTTTACTGATGCAACACATTATTTAGTCATACCTGCTTAGTTTCCATGTATCTCTCTTGACTACATCCAATGTCCTATTCTGTAAGAAAAAATTCAACTCAACATGCTCAATATGTCTTCCACAGATTTAAAATTTTACCACATTTTGCTTTCATATTTCTCCCCATCAATAGCTGTGGTGTGTTGTCTCTCTTTTGAGTTGTTGCACATATCTAATTAGGAAAACAACATTCTCTACCTCCTACACTCTGAGTTTCAATACAACTTCAAAGTGAGACATCATCTTGGAGAAAGTGGTGCTTGGTGTATTGCCAGGAAGTGTTTAATTTACCAACTCATCTGGTCCGATGCCTCTCGCTATTGAGAGCAATTTTGATCTGTGATCATCAGCGTAGAAAGCTCCAGCAGACTTGCAAGAAGAAGATGAAGGGACGTGGATGTTGCTGGTGGTGAAAAAAGGTGAAAGCACGTGAGTCTGAAATTCCAGAGTGACTGCAGCGCCGAGGATAAAACTGAGAGCTGTCACGACACAGGAAGCAGCAGCAAAGGATGACAGGAGCGCTGGGCTACAGATAGGCACAGTGGGTGTGCGTGGGAAACTTGAATAAACACTCTAAACAAGCCTCAGAGCAAGAAAGACAGGAATTGTGCCTCCCCTGCATGTGGGCTTGTAAGGTGGAATCCTTTTCCTCGTCTCTTTTTTTTTTTTTTACAACCAATGTGGATAATGTTCAACTATAGTCATTTAATTATTAAAAATAGGAATATGAATGGCTCACTTACAAAGTAGACTTCTCTAAGGACATTTATATTTTCTCTAGTTTCCTTTTAAATTGTTGTTCAAATTATATTTAGATCTATTTAATAATTTTTTTTAATAAAATAAAAAAACAAGGCAGTCATGAGTACAGTAAAAGGTTTCAGATGTGTGACCATCTCATGTACAGTGGCTCTAAAGTGTTAAGACCAGTTATAAGACTCAGTTATAAGACCAAGTTTCTGTGATGTAAAACAAAATGACACTATTATAAATCATTTCAAAATATTTTGCACAAATAATTAAATATTTCTTATAAAACCCAACTATAAAAATGTATGTTAATAGAAAAAAATACAAAAACTAATAACGTAGTTTGCATTGTTTTTCTAATCTTCTGAGAATCTGCATCTGCTATTTTCCACAGCTGTATTAGTTTTCTTACATTGTATGTTTGACCTTCCTGTTAAATTTCACTTTGCTATTGTTCTCTTTTTGTGTGTTTTCATTTGTGTGTAACTTTGCAGTTGGTATAGGTGAATTTCTCCATAAAATGACAAAAAAATTAAATAAATTCATTCTAAACTTGGTGGCAAAAGTGTCCAAACTCTTAAACTTATACTTTGCTGAAGCACTTTTTGATCTTTTTTAGCATTCTACTTCTTGACTTTAATATTTTCCAATCTACTTTGCAAAAGTTCTCCAAATCCAATAAAACTTGTTCAGTGCTCTGATTAGTTGTTTTTTTTTTATCTATTTAGTTTTGTCCTCTGGATAGGCTACTCAAAACCTACATTTATCTGTCATAGACTTGCTTTCTTGATGGGAAAGTAGGCTTGGACTCACTCTGATGCACTACAATTAAATCTCTTTTCATCTTCAGCTTTCTTGCAGACACCTGAAGATCTTGACTGACTGGTATCTGGGGCAGGTCATAACTTCATCCACCTGGACAAAATCCTCAATTTAAAAGTAAATCCTGAGTGGGATGCTGCCACCACCATGTGTCGGTTCCATAACAATTTGGGTTGTTTATGTGCAAAATATATTGTGATTACAACTAAAAAGTTCAAATTTGGTTTCATCAGACCATAACACAGCCAAGGGTTTGTATGATTTGTAAGAAGCTGAATCACAAGGTGTTAAAACAAAGTATTAACATCGGTGAGCATTAATGCAGAAGCCAAAGGTGTTATTGATGTTTTGAAACCTATTTTGTATTTGTAAAATAGGACAATTTATACGCACATTAAGATTTTGGATGAGTAAAAAGAAATCCATCCTCCCTTCTTGTTTTTACCTCCTCTGAGTTCACCCACATTTGTTTTTTTTCCTCCTTCACCACAAGAAGGAGGGGGGAAAAAATCATACTTACAATACAGATATTCAGATCCATTTCATTTTGCTGATGAGGAGAATCCTCTCTCTCATTTACAGATGTTCATTTAATTTTCAATTGATCTTCTTCTACTTCTTTTTTTTAGCAAAAGGGTTTATGTCTGTGTTCTATGTTAACCAGTGAGCACCAACAGACTCATTTGACATATTTATATTATTACTTTCTTTTTTTTTTTATCAAGAACAGAATCCATTGTCCATGTGTAGCTATAGAAAGAAACCAGCTTCAAAGTAGGCCTGCCATGCACATGCCATCATCATCCATTTATAGTTGCATCTGTTTTAGTGGGGCTGACTCAAAACATTTTTTTTTTTGTTAGAAACATTTGCTTTAAAATTCCCTATTCTCTCTAAAAAGCAATGGAATGAAAGCCTGAATTTTATGTAATTTCTGAATTTTCATTAGTTGTTTAAATTATTCATATTTTTGGGTTCTCAAATGTGACAAAACATGCTCTTTAAATATGCAATATGACTAAACAATTTGCACAATTTGTGCAGGTTTTGCAGGTGCAGAAATTGTTCCTTAGAGTTTTTAAACTTTTTAGTTTTGTATGAAGCACAAATAAAAACATGCAATAAATCATGTAAATGGTCAAGTCTGAAAGTGTTGACTAACTTTTCTCCTCTTAACATTAGTTGTGTTCACTCTTACAGACAACCCCTGAGCAAATAGTTTGCAACAGATGTAGAACACATAGAGGGAAAAGAAAAATCATTCACTTCAGATCCTTAAAGTGGCTCAATTTGCTTCAGTATTATGTACTTAGGGTAAACCTACTGGTAAATTTCCAACACTGACTAAGATTAACTGAGAGACAGATGGCTGAAGAGCAAATAAAACACAGAGGGGAACCCTTCTGACATCATCTCAGGTCTATTTTAAGAGAGACTGAGAGAGAGAAAAAAACCCTGAAAAAATGAAGGTCGTCCTACTCATTGTATGATGTTTTGCAAAAAGATTGAGCAATAAAATATTAATGAACCAATGACTGACACCGGCTTGTAACACCTTGACTTGGGATCATGCTACATTACAATTCTGTGGATGTGCACAAGCCAGCTTGTCATCTGTTTTGAAATTCTGTGCACATCTTGTGGCCAGAGGGCCTCTCCCTTCTGCAATCAGTACATGGTTCCAATGAGCCAACATGACACACATTAGGACAAGAAACATTCCCTGTACTCCACACATGCTGATCTTGTGGTGGAGGAAAAACAGAATAATAGAATAATGTCCTGTGTTGTAGGTTTTAATGAGTAAGAGGTTTAGCTTAACTTGTGGTGATATTATACATTTTACAAAACAGACCACGAATAGGGTGACTTTATTTCATTATTTCTATACAGGAACAGGATGTACTTGTAGGTGAAAAAATAAGGTTCTTTGGATTATTCAAATGTAAAATTTCTATGTTTATTATGTAGTAATATTTTTATCATGTTTTTATGAAATAAGGCAGTGAAATATTTATTTTTGGAGATCCATTCTCACCCAAGAGCAGTAGGTGCCTAAAATGAAAAAAATCAGGGTAATCTGCTGCCATCTGGTGTCTGGAAATGGCAATGCAGGTGTTACAACCTTCATTATGCAACACGTCCAGTGAGCATTCTGTCAATCATGGCACCCTCCTGTCATGTGATCCACTCATGCAGGGAAGGAAGCATATCATGAGCAGCTAAACGTCCATTAAATACCTCATAATACAATCAACTGGCAGAGTCAGATCATAATTATGTATATTTTGTATTTTTAATGGGTATCTCACACAGAAAGCAGCTTAAATATACACTTAAAAAGAAATCATACTTATAATACAGATATTCAGATCCATTTCATTTTGCTGATGAGGAGAATCCTCCGTCTTGCAGATGTTCATCTCATCTTCAATTGATCTTCTGCTGACGATCATCTACAAAGCAGATCAGAGTGAAGCATCCCATTTAATATTAAATTATAGGATGAAAACTAATCGATAGTGACATAATGTATTCCCAGCATCATTCACTACACTTCAGTTTTTCTTTTTTTTCCTTAAGTTTAACTCTGTTTAAATAAGCACTTTTAAAGACCTCACTGGGTTTCTTTTTCCAGGTACTCCAAGCTGGGTGCATCCAATCTCTGTTCATGGTTTTTGTTTTTTGTGAATTCTTTCAACATTTCCATAACTTCCCCTTGGTACACTTCAGGTGTCGGCTGGGCTTCTGAAAGGATAAAAATACAAATAAAAGAAGATGACAGCAATAAAAATGTGTAACACTGCGATAGCAAAGGAGTGCTTGGTTTCAATATTTACTAGGATGTTATATTTTAAGAGACACATATGCAAATTTTACAAGCACATAATATATTTGGCTTCTTGAATACAATTTGTCTGTGATCACTGTCCACACAGTGTATTAGACTCTGTGTGCAGGATTACTATTGCAACAACACATCATCAGAAGGGTAAAACTAACCTGTCTCACAACGTTCTAAACCCAGCTCACGTTCCCTATTAGTGTCCACACAGAGTCTAATATCTCTTAGAGCCTGGGATATTAAAATACACTAAGAGAGGTGGGAGCATTGTGACGAAGAAAATGAAACAACAGATGTAGAAACAGCTGAGTTAATCAAAATCAATATCATCCTCGCTATATTAAGCAGCACTACTGCAATTGTATGTTTTCATGAGCAGCACTTCTTTCACTCAGTTGTCTTGTCTCCAGATCTTGTAAAATGTCCTACGCTACATACAATGAGACCAGCTTCCGTCTCAGAATGAAGTTAAGAGTTTACCGAGTACTACAGTGTACTTTCGTAATTTACCCAATGGAGATAGATGTCTGTCATGAGACGTTCCACACTCTTATTTGAAAAGTCTGTAGGAAATGTGCTCATATAACTCAAATTACATCTAAGAACAGTAGATTGGTCAGAACTATTTTTGGTATGATCAGGAGGCAGAATTTCACTCAGTTCCATAAATAAGTTTACCTAAATTAATAAGAATGTAATTTGTAATTCAGAAAATAATTATGAAATATTTGTTGAATTAAATGTAATATTTCAACATCTTTATGATTAAAATTTTTTATGATTAAAAAATTAGTGAAAAACAAATTTTTCACCTGTGGCCCAGTAGTAGATGTCCCAGTCATTGCTCGGTTCATTAATCAATCTGTCATACTGCTGCAACTGGCTGTCAGTCATTGTGTTCAGGTACCGCTTTGCAAAAAGGCTGCAAGAGACACAAGAACACATTTCTTAAAAATCAAACAAATACATACAATTAGACTCTAATTTCTTTACACTGTCAAACAAAATTAAAATAAAATATTGCCAATCAAACAACACAACAAACAAAAAAGTGTATAACAACCTGAGCAGTATACAGTTCTCCAACATCCCCCTCTTGCGACTCTCATAAAGAAGCCGTCGTCTCTTGATGTCAACGGGCTCATCTGTTTTCTCCACCCAGGGTGGCAGAGAGATCTCTATTAGGTCAGCTTTGTTGTCGTCAGGAGCCTCTCCTTTGTAACCTCGAGATGATACTGTGAAGGCTGGTCTCCAAACTGCCTGGCACATTCCTGTTACCAACTGACATACAGCAAAAGCAATTTAGTTATGTCCCTAACTTCAACATCTCATGAATATGATACGTTGCTGATTCAAAGGTTTCTGCTTAATCTACTGCAAAGTGAATCACTCCGTGCATTTTTTTTTAACCAATTACCATTATAGCATGATCAACATAGTTAGACCTGGTACAGTGCTGCAGTTAGGTTTGCACTGAACGATATGTACCTCAATCTGAATGTTACACCAGGTCATTAGAATGCAACTGAATACGTGAGATTGACTTGACTTTAATTTGGTTTCTGGAAATGCGTGTTAAATTGACTTATTTGTATTGTAAAGTGCATTGAGATTGCTACATAAATTAGACGTTATTGGGGAAAAAATAGCATTGAAATAAAAGTTGTTGGAATTTAAAAGGCTAAAAAAGACGATTAAAAGACGATATCTGATTTCATGTTTAGGTTTGAATCGAGCTTGAACCAACATGTACAACAAAAACCATGCAGTAAAAAAACAGACTAGAATTGTGTAATGTCAACAACAGCTGCCCTGTTGTACAACAACCTAATCTAACAGAAATATTAACAAGTTTGATGTGGCATCTTTAGAAACCCAGACTCGTGTTTCAAAATATAACTTTTATTAATTTGTCTTTCTTTAACATTTGACTCGAATATTTTTGGATGACCCTAGCCAAGAGTCGGTGGCATCAGAAGTGAGATTTCAACCAACACACGCGAAATAGTTATTAATCGGACAACTCACTCTTTTTGCAACAATTGAAGACAACATTTTAGGATCCTTCCTTGATAACCTTGATAAAAAAAAGCAGCCCTTCGTCGCTGTATGAATGTTTCTGCCTGGTGTTTTATAAAAAATAATTTACACAAGACAACGCATTTACGTCACCACGTGTGCGCCTAGCAAACCAGCCGACTAGATACAAAAAAATCTAATATGTCTCGTTGTTGCTAGGAAACGAGGTAGACAAAATTTTAGTTTGTTCCCAAAATTAAATAGATAAGACATATTGTTTATTTTGCGAATTAGTGGTGATTTGCAAAGTTCCAACGTAAGACTAGGGTGAGTTTGAAAGTAGGAACCAAACTGTATATTTTGTTCCCCACCGGCAGCTTTCCTTTATGGGCTTGTATTTTCATCGATTGAAAAAAAAAATAGCATTAGCCGAGCAAGCGAGCATGCAATAGCCTGAATATAAACGTGTGTGCATGTGCATGTGGAAGTTTAACGTTCGATTCCTTAAACTGGTTCATAATTTCCTTGTTTTTTAGTGTCGAATTTCACCTGCACTTCTGTCTTCGCAAACCCTGCGTGGAACGTTACCAACTGTAAGCTAACAAAACGAGGCGTTAACGCCGTGTTTAATGCTTTTTGTAAAACAGGGACACCTGTTGGATGAATGAATCGTTAATTTAACAGAGCGTCTCTGTGGAAAACTAAGCTGGTCAAGAAAGAAAGCCGAAAAGCAAGCCACAGTTCACAGAAGGTCGGCATCTGAGTCCGACAGAATGTCTGCTGCACGATCTGCAGCAGGACCGAGCAACTCCAAAAATGACCAAGTGGATCTGTACAGTGACCTGTATCCAAGCGATGAGGTAAGTCCACGAAGTCCCTTTTTTTAAGGAAAAGCTGATGGTTGCTAGTGTATTGATTTATTAGCGTTGCAATGAGTGTTTCCATGATTCAAATCGGTTAACTGAAAACAAATCACATTGTACAAATCTCTGAACACCTTAGGCAACTGGAATACTCTGATCTGCGCAAATCAGTATTTTTATATTTTCTATTCACGTCTAGAAGCGCGATTGTGTGAGTGTTTCTGGGGGGGGGGAAGAATATCACACATGGTTCTCTCATGATCACAGTGTTATTGTAAATATAAGTTTTCCAGGGCCAGAATCACAGCAGCCATGACGACTTAGCTCGTTTTAGAGAATCTACAAGAGTTTAGAATAAACCAAAAGTAAATATTCATCATGCTTGATTTGGGTCATATTGTGTTTCTGGGAAGGTCAATTGAGGTTGCACTATGACTCTTATAACTTAAGAGCGAGCTGCACAGTATGTCACAATTATTTTGCAATCACAGTATCTGTTTGTTCTAAAATAAAACCACATTACACTGTTTGCAGTGCAGTGTTTGTTGGCTTATTATTTTTGAAATACCAGAAATTTATGATTTGCATAGAAGTAATATACTTTTGCAATATCCTGCTTTGGGACAATAAGGTCTATTTTTATTCCAAATTAAGCCTTTTTATTGGAGTCTGAATATATATCTAAAACCCAGATATCAGTGCTCAAGATGCTAAAGGTTAGACAGTGATTAAATGCACAGAAATGACAAAGGAGTAAGGAAGTAGTAAGGAAAATGTGAATTTACCACCACTGATGTAGTCATTGCATGTATTCTCTAATACCATACATTCCTACTGTAAAAGAAAGAGGTTTATGCATTATAAAGATGGCTGTATTATTACCTCGAGAGCAACAGAATATACTAAAGTACAAACTAAAAAGAGTATTTTGTGCTAATTACCATGTACCATGGAAGTTGTCTTGATCTGAGAACAATTAAAGTAACAACAAAATTAGCTCCAGCCCATCCATGTTTATCTTGCTATCATCTGGCACATCTTAAACAAAGATAGTCATTTTATCAGATTTGTACAACTTTATAGATTTTCTTTTGTGTTTTTTTTTTTTAAACTCGTGTCATATAAGTTCTTAATGTCCCTGCCCCTTCACCACAGAAACACTGTGTGTTTATGGCTTGTTGCTCTGTTTGATGTCTGAGCTGTAGAAATGGATGAGTTTTCACTGTAACTTAATTGAATAGCGATAAAATAATAGCTTCTTGAAGGGCAGCGAGTTCTGTCATACTTCTATGTGCTGGCACAGCAGTTTCCTGTGTTCATATTCTATGATTTTTGAAATGTGGAAAACCAAAGGTTATGGAATTCACTTTTTGCATTTCATCCCACACAGGATTTGGATAAAATTTCTGAAGCAAATGAACTTTTTGATGCTGTTCTAACGGGAACGGTTGATAAAGACAAGAAGGTTTCAAGTAAAACAGCTTCCACCAAGAAGGCTTCAGAAGGTGGGAAAACAACTGAAGAGAAAAAACACAAAAAACAAAAGATGACCAGAAAACTATCTATATATGTTGGGAATTTTCCCTGGGTAAGTACCGTTCTCTTTTTATTAAAGTCGTGTCTGGTTATCTTGAAAAATAGTGGATGAATTCTCTATGTTCTTTGTTTTACAAGTAAACACACATATTTTATTTAAGGAAATATGCCAACAGAGAAACTTCAACTGGAAAACAAAAATGAACAGAGCACACTAACTTCCTGTGAGCAAAGGAAAGTCACCCGATTTTCCAGCAAGAATGCTGATTTTCAGCGGTCCTTACCCAAAGACGGATGGCAATGTCAAATTTGTTTATATGGTTTAAGAACAAGTGCAAATGCTGAGCAGTGTTCCATGGTTTATCAAACAATAATACAGAATAAAACAATAAGCTGACATATTAAAACAATTCAGCAGTTCAAGCTCTAATCAAATGTCAAGGAAAGAAGATTAGTTTTAACACCATTTAGAATAGAATAGAAGTACTTTATTCATCCCAGCAGGGAAATTATTGCAAATGGTTTTTTGTTTTGAGCTCTGCATACCTACAGAGATCATCTCTGCAGACACAGCACTTGCTCTGAATTCTCCCAAAAACTTGTAAAGCTTTTAATTTTTTTGTTGTATTATTTATTTAGCTTTTAAAATAATTGTACCACATCTTGGGAATTGCTAAGCATTTGCTTTATGTAAACTTTCCAACATTGTTTTTTCCATTACCATAAATTGTTTCTTAAACTTTGTTTTTAACAGCTATTTAAAATTTTGAATCCTCATTAGACGCAAAGTATCTATTTTGAATGAGATACATGGTTCGGTAGGAAACACAGGGTAAAAAGCTTTGCTATAATAACCAGTTTGTAATGCCTGGTTAATGACTTGACATGGACATACATTACAGACCAAACGTTTGGACACAACTGTGTGTCCACTTTTGGTCTGTACTGTATGTTCAAATAAATACCTAATAGTTTGTAAGAATAAATATTTACTGTGTAAAAATTTAAATGTACACAATTATCTCTAGATTTACACTACTCTATTTTTATTGTCATTTATTTGTTAGTGTAATATTTCCCATACAAGTCTTAAAATGACTTAGTCCCTTCTATCCTCCTGTCATTCCCTCCCTCCAAACCTGCTCTTCCTCACAGTGGACATCAGACAAGGACCTCACAAGTTTGGCCTTGCGACTCGGTGTTAAAGACATAGCAGACATCAGATTTGCTGAAAATAAAGTTAATGGCCAGTCAAGAGGGTGAATATTAAAAAAACATACATTTTAATAATTATGGAGAAAATATTACAAATGTAAGATTTTGTGAAGTTGCATGTTTCTAATTAAGCATTACTCACCTTATTGTTTTCTCATGTTCCAGCTATGCAGAAGTGGTGGTAACCACAGAAGAGTCATTAAAAATATTGCTGGAAAAAATGCCACTATGCCATATTAACGGAGAAAAAATAGATTGTCGTTTTGCCACTCAGCAGAACCTCTCTGTGTTTGAAGACATTGCAAACCAACGTAAGATCTGCAGAAGCAAATCCAGATAATGCATACCTAATTTCAGTACGACTGTTGATTTTAACAGAACGTGTTTTTCACAGGCATACCCATACGTGCTGGTTCAGGTTCTAAGGACTTGGATTTTGCGGAAAAGACTCCCACTGTACTATCATCACAAGAATCCAGTGCTCTCCCTGCACCTCCAACAGTTTTCCCATCACATCCATTTGCAAACATGTTTTCTTCACCACCCAGTTTTCTCGGACAGCCACCTCCTCTGTTTCCACACATGGCCCCACCGGTCCCTCCTCTCATGCCACCCCATATGTTTCCTCCACATCCTGTGCAAATCCCTGGCCAGCCATCTCCGGGTCTGCATTTAAATCCTCCTTTCTTCAACCTGACACAAGACGGGCACAGCAGCAAGTTGTATAGAGAACAAAAGTAAGTGAGGGAACGTCAACGGTGTCATTACATGTATACATTTTCAAAGCTAAATTTACAAACAATAGTCTAAGGCAGTGGTTCTCAAATGGGGGTACGCGTACCCCTGGGGGTACGTGGAGGTACTGCAGGGGGTACGTGAAGCTTTTCAAAATATCTTTAAAAAATCAGTAGGCTCCTCATAATAAGTCTTGGGAAAAATTAGTTTGTAAAAAGTTTGATAAAATATAAATGTGTGTTCATGCACTGAATTATTATTTATGTATATATTTAATTTTGTACCATTACAGAGACCAATATAAATTAGCAGCGTTTTGCATATTTCAGTTTTGACTGGTTTTATACCTTCCTGGTGGTCACTGTCTTCTGTTTTTCTTTTTTGTTTAACCATGCAATGTTTGCAATATGGATGTATTTGTCAGGTTCACTGATATAAGTTGTTTGGCTTTAATAAATCAGACAGTGATTTTACAGCACTGTACCTCTTTTTTTATTCCAAAAATGTTTTGCCCGTGTCAGGGGGTACTTGACTAAAAATATATTTT
This sequence comes from Xiphophorus couchianus, assembly GCF_001444195.1. NCBI lineage: Eukaryota > Metazoa > Chordata > Actinopteri > Cyprinodontiformes > Poeciliidae > Xiphophorus > Xiphophorus couchianus. The sequence continues at coordinate 19,321,197 of NC_040231.1, read as the reverse complement.
TAAGGGGGTACATCACTGAAAAAAGTTTGAGAACCACTGGTCTAAGGCATACCATAAATGTATAATTGGTTTAATTCAATGATGTAACTTGAGTCTTAAAAATGATCTTGTTTTTCCAGACAAACCTCTCAAAGTGAAGATGGAGATTTTGAGGAGATGATGAACAGAAACAGAGCAATTGCCAGCAGTGCAATCACCAAGGCTATTTCAGGAGCTACAGCTGGTAAAAACAGATGGTCGAATTTAGAAGTAAAATGCAAAGAAATCTTAAAAATACTGAAAGCCATTTCTACAAAAAAAACCAAGTCTTTTCAATTTAACAACCACCTCCATTAAAATATTTCTTTAGTAGACATTTTTCTAGGTGAGCTTCAAAATTACAATAAAGAAGACTGAGGGATCACATTCTCAAAAGGTGTTTCTTTGTCTTAAGCAAACTCCATATGCATGTCTCTTAATTTCAAAACTAATGCAGAATTTAGGACTCATTTTGATTGAATTCATTTTTAAAAAGTTTAAATTTGAATTATTTTTATAAGGGCAATTCAAAACAAAATATGATGTAAATGGACTTTAACAATACAAGTCAATTCAGTGAAGTCAATTGACAGATCCAGTCAATTTCATGCATTTCAACTTGATTCTAGTTCTAAGGAAACCCAGCCAATTTCATTGAGCTTTTAAGTTTGCAGCAATTTTTTATATGGCACATGCACATAGTGATAGTGGAAAGGAAAACGCTCCTTAAACAGGCAGAACCTGACACAGCGTGATCAGCCATCTGCTATGACTGGAGTTTTGAAGAAAAAAGGTATTTACACATAAGAGCACACTTATCCAGGAAAAGTTTCTGTCAAAAAAAAAACCTAAATGGTTATTTGCAACAGTGGCTTCATTTTGGACAGTTTGTTCCTGATACATGAAACCTTTTTGTAACACTTTGTAGAAAGAAAATAAAGTGGTGTGTTTGCAGCAGCACTGAATATGACATTTTAATAAACCTGATATCCTTAACCTTTCTTCTTTGTGTCATTGCAGGAAACCTGAATACAGCCATGGAAACACTATTAAGTGCTATTGCCATCATTAAGCAGTCTAGAGTGTGCAGAGATAAAAGCTGTCAAGCACTTGTCACCTCGCTCAAAGACTGCTTAGTCTCAATCCAAGGAGACTATGGCTGCAAGTGTGTATTTATATTTGTATCAGCAGGTTTTTCCCAATAGCAGCTATCGTCTCAGTCCTTATCAACCAATTTACTTCACTTTTCAGACCAAGCCGTCATTCCAGAGAAAGAGAAAGGGACAGAGGACGTGAACGAGACCATGAGCGTGACAGGGAGCGTGACAGAGAACGGTACAGAGAACGAGACCGAGGCGACACTTATGACAGGGAAAGCACAGGAGGATCTCGAAGATACAGAGAACGTTCCTGGAGCGAAGAGAAGGACAGGGAGCGTTCACGAGAGCGGGAACGACACAGAGATCACAGAGACCGATACCGCTAAATTGGTAAGGTTTTCATAATTCAATAACCTTCTGGATTTATTGGTTTGATTACCTGATCACGAGTAAATCTTAATTTCCAAAGATTAAACAGTCTGACTTCTCAGCTGTTTACTGAAAAAGAGTGCTGAAATTTTAAAGTTCTGTGTTTAAGGGTTTTGGAGATTTATTGCTGCCATTAGAATGTTTTGTGTTAGACTGCAAAATATCTCATGTTTTCTATCATGGATATTTCCTATATGCAGTATATTTTGTGATTTATTCAAATGTTTCTCCAGAAGCATGACTTAATTTAGAAAGACTGGCCTATGTGACTTTATTATAGCAAACACCACTTTAAATTTCAGAGTTGCAGATTTAACATGCAACATTGATTTCAGACACACTCTTATAGGTCCTTTAAATGATTCCACCATATCTTACTATTGTTGATAGTAAGACCGCATTGAAATGTGGCCTTACAGGTCACAACTGGACGTAGTCTCTGTTGCATCCACTTTCCCAGTAGGATATCCAGTGTTCCAGTTTTTTCCAGACTAGGATATTTAAATTTCCAACTACAAATGGAATGCAGCATAAGCACCATTCCTGTTCTGGCAGTGAAATATTTTGGATGGAGTATGTATAGGTTTATTTCTCATTTACCTGTATCAAAAATGGTTAGCCTTTGCAAGTGCTATTGGAATTCTCCAAGAACATTTTTGTCAGCTCACATTTGATAGAATTAACTAGTTTTAGTACACATGGCCATTATCCAGATTTAGCACATGAAGAAGTTCACAGAATTTATGAAGATTTGGCATGTTTGTATTTGTGCATTACTTTCAATCCGTATTTGAAATTTAACCATGTCTTTGCAATGCTTCCCTATTCCCATTCCCTCTTCTTTCTAGGGTGATTTTGACTGAAGCAGAAAAGGAAAGGCATTTTGTTTTTGCACCAAGCTGTATAAACATCACAAGGAATCTGATCTTCAAAGTGTAAAATGTACTTTTTTTTCCTCGAATACATTCGTTGTATAACTTTGTTTAACCAAAAGGCCTGTAAAATATTTTTTATGTATGATAGAAACATTTGCATGCAGTGAACACCTGTTAAGTTTGTTTTCTTCCCTTTTTGTATAAACTGTACAAATTGAAAAAAAAATAGAAACCTGTGTTCTGTCAGTCTTATTAAAAGTACCTAAAGGATCACCATTTGTGTGTTTTTAATTTACTTGCATCAGACCACCGTTAAACCTTTAAAAATCATCAGAAATATTTACCCAGTTTTTAAACACTTTGTTGATCATGTACACAAGTTTAACTAGTGGTTTAATGTTGCTTGATTAAAAACACTTATATTGACTCAGTTCAAAATGTTAGTTTTGTTATTGCTGCAGTGTGACAAGTCAAGATGATAAAAAACAAACTTTTTAATTTACTTTATTAAAAAAAAAAAACATAACTAAATAGCCATAAAATGATTCCACGCCCCAAAACCCGACCCTCCATAGTCCTTAAAAGTTCGTGGAGTTATTTTTCAAGCGGTGCATAATTCAGCAATTTCTCAATAAGATCCACATGAGACAGCAGCATCCTTCGACAGCAGTACCGCTTCAAGCCCAAGGCATCAAGTGCATCACTTAGGGGAAAAAAAGAGAAGAGAAATAACATCAGTGACTATACGTGGTAATTATCAGTGGGTACAATATTACCATTTAAATATTTTTATTATTTCCCATGTTGCATCATATACCAGAAACTTGTCTCAAAACTGAAGACTTAGTGCAGGCAGTAATGAAAACATGTCTCACCCCTCAGTGTATTCTGCTTGAAGTAAGCCAAGGTAAGCTTCCCATTTGTTACCCACAATCTTCCCACAAGTGAAGCATCTGACCGGGATAATCATTGTTGCGATTACCTGAAAATAGATAAAACATCCCGCTATTATACCAAAGTTTGCAAGAACAAAACACATGTTTATATGTAATTTTCAATAAAAATCGTACATGTTTATAATGTTTCGAAAACTACAATGAAAAAATAATTTAAAAAGTGACTCCTGAAACGAGGTGATCCTTGCGACTCAAGAAGTGCGCGTTGCTAACATGTTGTTTTGCTACCATAGCATTACAACTACTGCTAGCCCACAAGCAATGCCATAAATACAACAGAAGTATAAATACAAAGATATGAATCTCCTTAAAAGTTTTGAAAACATGGTTTAATGTTATGTAAGAAATAACTTGGACAAGTAAAAATCAATGCTTTAAGCTAATGTTAGCCTACCACGAGCGCACATTTTGCGAAATTTATTGACTTCCGGCAATAGCTTGTGCATAAAACAAATTTTCTCCAGTACACATACACAGTCTTGTTCCACTTTATCACTCACCGTAACCAAATATGGTAGAGAATCAACCAGTAAATCACAACAAAAGGTAGACCTTTCTACGAGACGGAGTCCAGCACGTTAGCTACTCCGTTTGCCCCTGACTTGGTAACAACTTCCGGTTCAGTTTCTTCCAAGATAAAAGCACAAATATTCGTCAGTGAAAACACGATATAGTTAGACTAGTTTCCGGAAGGATGAGCAAAGAATACATTACTAGATTAAATATATATACGTTTCAGAAATTTATTATAAATGTATCTCAATTTTTTTTAAAACAAGCTACTACGCTATGTTCAGTGGTGCCTCTTATGGCTGGGCTCACTTGGCCAGATATTGATATTCTAATATGTTTATTTTTACTTTAATATTAATTTAAAAGAGAATATATTTTTTTTATTTCTTAATTTAACTAATTTATGAAGGTAATATAATGCATGCATAATGCATGCTAATATCAATGTGCACAAGTTTACAATATCTTCATAAAACAATAGTATAGGGAAACTTCTAAAATTCTTTAACCTCTGATTTTGGAGGCCACCTCAAACCTGTCAGTAGTCCTCATCTGGCAAGATGTTTCAACATTCTTTGAGGGCCCCACTTTATTGCTTCACAACATAAAAGATTGTCTCACATTTAGCTGCATCCATGGGTGAGAAAAGATACAACAAAGCAGTGCCTAGTAAATGATAGTTATTATGGTTCAGTAGAAATATTAATCACACAAAAGTAATATCATGTGTTGATATATGACATATGGAACACATTAAATATGCCCATACAGAAAACTTCTTTTGAATCTTGCCATGCCATTTTAAGATAGTCACACACATTTGTTTAGCCCAAAAATAGTTTTCATACTTTTTTCATTCATTCTTGATTAGAGAATTTTTGCCCTCCTTGGATTTGCTGTTGGGCATAATGTTGACACGAAGTAGGCCTTAACACAGTTAAAACATTAAAAAAAAGAAAGAACAAAAGTAATCACTTTGCCTGGTTCACTGCCTTTAATAATGTTGATTTTCAAATTCTTTTCTTTACAATTAAATGGTTGAGAGCAGAGGGGAGGGTGCATAAGGAAGTTATGTTAAAGTATATAAAAAAAAATATATATATATATATATATATATATATATATATATCGTATCCATCAGTATCATCATTACAGTCACCATGAAAAATATCATCACTATCATAGCCATCAGTAACACCATACATTATTACATCATCTATGTATTTTAATCTGCTACAGCACATATGCTAAATGAGGACTCCTACTTGAATTATTGCATTTATACGCTTTTGAAATTATGAAAATAGGAATTTTCTTCTTCTACTACTTTTTTTTAAATACACTGTATAGTACAATGTAAGGTGACATTTTTGTACTGGCTTGTACTTTTTTGATCATAATAGGGAAGTTGTGAATGTTTATGAATAACTTTTTCTCTAAACTGTGTTTAATTTATTTAAATTAAAGACCACCAGTGTGTGTATGTGTGTGAGAATTATCTTTCTACTTTATAGTCAGTCAACTTGAGTTATGCAGTGCAAGCAGAAATTACTGTGAACAGCTGTACAGATGAATTTGTGCAGGAACAACTGAGTGTGTTTTTTCTCTCCCTGTGAGTGAATTATGAGAGCAAACATCCACATAACTTTTATGCTCATGTAAATGTAAAATGCTTTCATGTCACCTATACGGTTTGTGCATTCAACAACACCACATGAGCGAAGGAATGACATAAACAACTGATGTTTTGACAGCAGTCTTTCAGTCTAATGTAACCCACATATACCACAGTGTCAAATGTTAGATGCAAACAAATTCAAATATCAAAAGTGTTTTTGCTTGGAAATATGTGACAGATTATAAATTTGTGTTAGTATTTGACAAGAAAAAAATATCTACACCAAAAATATATTTGATTCCATTTTCAGTCCTTTGCAGTCTGTATCATTACCCATGTCATGATTGCATGTTCTGATTGTAAAAAGAAAAAAGGTAAGTGATTTTAGATCTCTGAACATTAGAGTATATTTTTTGCTGAGCTTAGTGAAGACATCTCAGCTCAGGAAAGGCATCTATAACAACCGAGAATCAACCAAAATATACAAGTTTGATTCTGGGTAAAAATAAACTAATGTCTTTACCTCAACAAGAAATTGTTGTTGTTTTTTTTACCTCTCTTGGCACATACTTTATATATTAAACACACTTTGATTGTTTCCAGCCCAAAACTGATCACAATCTGTACTGTCAGCTTCTGTTTCCAAGCCCACAGGGTCACATCAAAGGTAAGCTTTCACTAGAGCACAGACTCAAATTAATCTCAATCTTTATGATTCACTATATACCTTGTATTTAGTTTATTTGGCCAATACTTTCAGAACATTCTCCTTTCACCAACTCATTTACTTTGAAATCATAGAACTCAGACAGTCCAGGGACATTATTGATAGAGAAAATAATTGTTTTTTCATGACTTTTAAGCAAAATGAACTGCAAGAATGCATAAATATCAAAACTCTATCAATATTTATACAAACTGGAAAAAGTATTAGATTAAACCACATTTAAAGAGTTCTGGCGGCTATGTAATGCAGTGTAGTTTTTTTTCTTTTTAAAAAATGTTCTAATTCCATTTTATATGCAGTATCGTAGCAACTTCATGCATATAATAAGTATAGTTATGCTCCATATAAAGCCTTGATCAAACGTTACATAGGCTGATGCACTACACATGAAAGCAGGCCAAAATAAAAACCCTAAATAAGACAAAGATAAAAAAAAATACACACAGACTGCTGTGTCTCCCCATTGCTCATCAAACCAGAAATGTCTGTGAACCAGTCAACAATATTCCTATCTTAATTTGATTTTAATTTCTCCTTGCCAGCAGCAGAACTCCCAGCAAAATGGCTCCTGCAGCGATAATGGCACCGCCAATAAGAAAAGGCTTGATATGTTCCACACAGTCTGTACCAGAGGCCTTGTCACCCGCTGCTGACTCAGCTTCTGCTGCTCCATCTTGAACAGAGGAGAAGCGGGGATCCTCGGGCTCAGGGGCCGCAGGGGCATGATCAGCCTTGCGTGGTGCTGCTGGCTCCTTCTTGTCTGCTTTGGATGCTGCCTTGGGTGCTGGAGCCCCTGCCTTGGCTTTGGCTTCCATGGATTCAGGGACACAGGTGTGGTATGGTCTGGTCAGTAAGAGTCTTTACAAGGTCAGCTTTGAGCTGCTTCACTGGCGAAAAACAGCAAACAGACAGATTATCCTTTCCAATTTGCCCCCGTCATCATGTTATGTGCTCTGATGTGAGTGGTTAGAATGAAATATGTATGAGGCCCTGATAGCCATGTGTGAGTCTGGAATGTGACCTTGGGAAAAATGGCATTGATGGGACTACTTCAATACCCGTAGGAACATGAAAATGTTTATATTGGCCATAAATACTGTAACTAAACCACCCTCTAAAACGGTGATCACATTCAGAGCTGCTTCATGTGTTAGGATTTTTTTCTTTGGTTAAATTCTGCAATCATGTAATTTAGTAATGAAGGCAGGAGTGACAGTGCTAAAAGATGTACATCTAAATGAATCCTTGTTCTGTTGCCCCTGACATGAGCAAGATGAAAAGTATTTAATATATTTCACTGCCTTGCCCTCTGTCTGACTGTAAAACCTAATGAGTCATATGTGCTATAAATGGATACCAAGATGGAGGAGAGCATCCATCGATGGAGGAAGAAATGAATGAAAAGCAAGTCAGTGAAAATGGAGAGAAATAAATCAGGTCGAGAGAGATTGCATCACAACAGTATGAATTTCACAAAATTGCAGGCTAGAAGCATCCTAACAAAAAATGGCTCCTGTTCTGAATACTGCTGTGATACGGTCCAAGAGGAAAATTGATGTGCTTACCTTTCAAACAGTTAGGTTGAGATTATGAGAATAAATGGATGGATGAAAAGGCAGAGCTCTGGAAGTTAAGATGTCCTTAACATAGGAAAATGAGCGACACCAGAGAGATGGAGGACACTGAAAGCAAGAGGGAGGGCAATGGGAGGAGAGCTGGGTAGACTGGGATGTACCATCTGGTTGCTCAAAACAGGGGAGAAAGCAGTGACGTGCGGTAAGGTTCATAGTTGGTGAGGCACTGACTTAATCATAATCAGATTTACAAATATAGACCCCCTGCATGTTAATGTTTACATAAGAACATTTCGCGCATGCGCGCAACGCTGGAGGGCAAAAAGACTATTATTTTAAATGTCATCCATAGTCACGCTGCCGCCGTAGAATAATTCCGTTAACTCAATCAAACTTGGACATGTAGATATTATTAATTTCGTGCTGTGCTCCGCAGCAAAGGGGAAATCCGTTAAAGTACAACTCAAAACCACTTCTTTCTCGCTCTCTGTATCAGCGCAGCTACGCGCAGACTCGTTGCCATAGCAACTGCCAACAACGCCACAAAAAAACCCCCAAAACATTTAAATATTTGCCACACAAAAAAAGAAGATAAGTTAGTCTGTTGCAGTGGTATGGTTTTAGGCATAATGTTTATTTTGTGATTATTAATAAGTGATTGCTGTGGTAAGAGGAGAAAAACAGAAATAAATCACTGCACTTGATTTTACTGTATTTCTAGCTCGCTGTTACTGTCTCTTACTCTGCAGTTGTGGAGTCACAATTTCTGAGATCATGAGCGCCCCCTGCCATGTGGCAAGAGAACTGCCTGCCTCACTTCGAATCTGTTCTCTGCCGTTTCTGATCGCTCCTCAGCACACGAAACACGTTACACACACAGATGGTGACAAAAAAAAAAAACACTGTACATTATATAGATAACCTAAATTATGGAAAATCACTTTATATATTAAGTGTTTTTTAACCATTTTATTGGCGACGTACAGACAGGAGGAACATGCTCTCAGAATGGCAGCCAGTGCAGTTAGCGAGAGGTTGATCAATCCCAGGTGAGGCTCAGTTCGCTGCTGCCTCACCAGCTGAGCTTCCGAGCATTTGAATGGGAAAATGCGAAAATTCAGCGACTTTTAAGAAAAAAATAATCAAAATTGGTTAAGCTAAACGAAAAATAAATACGTTGTAGTACAAACCACAGGGTGAAAATAGCAATATAAATTATTTTATCATTATACATTATTTTTTCATGATGACTCACCTGCCTCCCATGACCGCACGTCACTGATAGATAGATAGATAGATAGATAGATAGATAGATAGATAGATAGATAGATAGATAGATAGATAGAGACAGACAGACAGACAGACAGACGGATCTCCGTGTTGGAAGAAAAGAACAGATAAGTGATGTTGAACAAATTCCCATCACATTTCTGCTTTCTCCTTTTATATCTGTAATAACTCAGTTGAATGTGTGTAGGTTTGTGTGTTGTTGCCTTTGACTTGGCTGCTATCTTCCTACTGAGGAACAAAGAATCTTTCTATTCTATATTATTTTCTAATCACGCACTTTGGTGGGTATTGTTAAAATCTGTTGTCCTGACTAGTCAGATGTAACACTCTCTAGATGGAGTACATCGGGCTTGCAGTGAATGAGCACCAACAAAATATTTACTTTAATCTTTAGTAATATACAGTAGCCTAATTCCCAAACACAAAGTATATTGCATGATTTCACATGAGATTGTTTCTAAAAACGTAAAAACAAAAATCAGTTTTGTAAATTGATTTTCACATCACAGTTGATATTCTTCCTGCATCGCTATGTTGTCACTGTGGAAACGACAGAACGCTGAAAAACACCGCTATAGGCCATGAGCATGCGCAGAACTTTAAAAAGACGGGTTTGTGCCAGGGCTGTGTGTGTGTGTGTGTGTGTGTGTGTTTTAAAGCAATTTACTGTCATATTTTTCATCATATCCTTCAGGAAAGACAGCTTGTTTTCTGACAAAGGAACAGAAAAACAACACATGTTGTCGGATCTTCCATAGGTTTTCCTGGATGACGTCACAGAGGGGAGCGGCAACCTCTCAACACACTACTCTATTTGAACCAGTTACCGCTCCCTGATGTCCACAAACCGCTGGTGTCGCCATTTCTCCGCAAGATTCCCAAAGTGTCCACAGTGAACGGTTCATGAAGCTAAGCGTAAACTAGCCATTCACGGCGTTTACGCAGCTCTCCGCAGACGGGGAATAGCAAGTTAGTACGTATATTTCGGTGGGGAATATCTCAGGGGATGGGCTTTGATTGTCGGAATAAGGCTGCCTCCTTTTTAGTCCGTGACAGGATTCGGGAGTTGTCCGGCTGATGGCACACACAAGCCACTAAACTACACCACAGAACCCCGGAGAAGAGCTCGTCCTGGTCGTGAAAGACGCAAGGGATTTTCTATCTCCCATCAAGCAGGAATCGTCATGCCGAGCGCTGACGAAAGGGAATGGAAAATGATCCACGCTGCTCCGTGAAGAGCCGCAACCGAAGACGTGTTGCAAATCAGGCGGAGGACCGAGCTGTCAGTTCCGAACGCCTTCGACACGGTTGTGTAATTAATTTGGCTGCTGGATGGTATGTGTCGGGTCTATCTGGCACCCGGCAGATAACCGAGGAGGCTCCGGGGCTTTGATGTGTTGGGGGTCCATTCATGTGTCGGTGGTTGCAATGACGTCTGCATGGTTATTTTCTATCAGACGGTGAGACATTTCAAAATTCACCCTGACCGGTGATCCGGTGAGCGAACGAGCAGGACTGTCGGAAGGATATGGGAAAGAGAGCGGCACCGATGCAGTGGGTCTCGGCTAGGCATAGTCAAAACACAGGTGAGCGGCAGTAACACGATGACGATACTGACCATTGTTGCGCTGCCTCTAGCTATGTATACACACACACACACACCACACACACACACACACACACACACACACACACACACACACACGCCCCCACACAAGGCAGCACAGCAAGTAGTGTGACCCAGCTTTCAAACCGAGTTTCATGGCTGGTTGAAACACATTTCTGTGCTCTTCTCCATGCCCTGCTGAATAGACTACAATGGACACTGACTCACAAAGATCGACTTGTTGGATTTACACATAAAAATGCTGCTGCACCCTAGTGCTGCAGTTAACCACAACTTAAGCGCATTCTTTTATTGTTTAAGTTGTGAAAGATGCTGAAACATCAGCAGACCCCCCCCACCCCTTATTTACAACTAAACTTTAGCTTAGCTTAAAGTTTGTTCAGAACTGGTCAAGCAAGGGATGTTATTCCAGTCTGGATCTGTAAAGATCCCATCTTTTTGCAGCTTGTGCAGAGAATGTGTGACACCTGCTTATATTGTTCATGTATGTCTCTCATAAAGTGTTGGAGCATGGATGATTGTAGATCAATTGATTTTAGAGATGCACCAATCAATCGGCTAACTTTCCTTGAATCAGGTCCCATTGATTATTTGGGAGGTTTAATTTTATAAAATTGTAAGTCCCCCCCCCCCTTTTTTTATTAGATTACAAAAGTGACACAACATGCTTTTGAGTTTCATAAAAACAATATATGAGGGACATTTACTTTAAATGGAAAAAATCTTGTAAATTTTATTTTTTTTCCTCTTGAAATCAAATTACTATGCCCCACAATAAAACCTGTAGCTGATAGCTTTGAAGTGTGTTAGAATAAGAAACCTGTAATTAACAAGTCAGACCTCAAAATTAACCCTGTTTACTCTCTTTATCAATCTGCTAGTTAAATTCACTGGTATGTTAAAATTGATAGTTCCTTTACATAGAGAGCTTATGTTAAATTTTTGGTTGTGTAAGCTTGCAGTCATATAGGTCCGAATACATACAGCGCACAATTTATATTGCATCAGTGTAAGGGAAGAAGGCATACATTCTTGACATGTTTGCTTTGTCAGTTTCTGACAAGGGGGTATTTCAGATGCCACTTCCTCTTCTGCCGCAAACCAGCTCCCACTTCTCACTAGTAGCTCATTAAAAGTGACGATCCGTGGCTTTCACAGTTAAGCAATCTCCATCCAAATGGCGGGATTCCTGAGGAACGCTGCTGCCTCACCAATACCACCAGTGAGGCAGGCAGGTCACAGTTGGATCTGATGACTTTATAAGTTCCAACTAAAGCAACCTTCCTAACTTTATTAAGTTCAACACACATTAATGGATAAGCTCAGTGAACAATTGCTCGTCCAATTTACTGGCAACACAATGCACCTTAACAGACCACCCAAAGTTTGTCGTAAGGACATTTTACCTAAATATACCAGTTATCTGCAGAGCAGAGAATAGCATACACAAATAACATACTGAATGCAAGCCTTCAATACGAATGTAGTGCAAGTGTTTGTGTATGGGGAGAAAAAAGGAACAACCAGGTTCACTGAAACAGGCTGCACTCCTGTAGTAAAATGTCTCGCGCACAAACAGAAAAAAACAACAAACCTCAAAACAATTTGAGGATGGATCTGAAAAAATCTCTCTGTATTCTCAAAAGTGTCATTATAATCTTGATTTTCTGTTTTACACAGCTAGTTAAAAGACTTAATCTCAAAGATTTTCTAAATCCCCGTAGCCCTCTTGGACCACACTTTCTACTCCCAGCAGCAGACGTTTTGGAGCAAAACTGAGACTATTAGCCATGTTCATCATTTACAGTTACAAACCTGAAAAAGGCTTATAAATCTGGAGTAATGCAGTGTATTTTAACAAATTTTTTATGGCATCACTTTCTTGAAAAGGGAAGTCTAGTAACACCTGAATTTCTCTTTGCAGAACAATGAAAGCTGTTTCTATTCTACTGTATTGTATTGTATTTTAACTGACAATGAATTGGATTTGATTGGATTCTTCCAGTATAGTGCCAGCTCTGTCTCAGGCAAAAAAAAAAAATCATCTCTAGCTCAGATAGAATGTCTTCAACCAGTAAACAAAACATCGACGGATGATTAGGGATGGGTGACGACAACATTTGTAGTATCTATTGCAATTATTATAAAAGTCAAAATAAAAAAGTATTTTTACAATCATCACTTGTTTTGGGCTAAATGCCTTTCACTGAATATAATCAGAGCCTCAAACAAGCACTTCTCTAAAAATCCACTCAGCTTCAGTAAAAAACTTACTTCACTCCAACAGTATGCTATATTTGCATATGATCATATTTTTAACTGTAAAAGTAACAATTCAAACTATTTTCAGTTTTTGGGTTATTAAACAGCAAAATCGGATTCACTGTTAATATAATTGGATGACTATTAAAAAACTATTGTTTAATCAAAATCACTGTTATTTGATGTGATCCTGGTGGTTGTATTTACACAGAAAGCTACATAGGTCGGTCACTTCACACAGTTATGTTATAAGAAAGTCATTTACTATTTTAAATTATGTAGAAAATTGTTACATAAAATATTACTTAATTTCTGTGTATACTTGGGGCTTTTTCTCTGAATACCTTGAAAGCCCTGACGGCCCGCCACTGCTCATTAATTTAATCTGATTTAACAGGACCAAGCTCGGGTTTTTGTCTTCTCAGCTAATTAAAGACTGATCCTGCTCTGAAGATGAGGTAGCAGGCAGTAGATCAGCCATTGAAGTGGTTCTTTTTCAGTGTTTGCTGCCTAAAACAAAAAGAAATCATGGCTCATTTGTTCTTCTCGGGAGCCCCCTTGACTCTGAGCAGGTGTATAGTTGAGTGTATGAAGTTGTGTTTCACCCATAGAACAGAGATTAATAACTTTTTTGATCAACAAGTAGGTCAGTAAGCACAGGTGTAAAGCAACTAAATATATTACTGTTGCGTAACAACTGATTAGTTGAACTGTAACTCGCCAGGCTGTAGTCAGTTCCTTTAACAGAAGTCATTTGAAATTTCTGTTGATTTGTAAACTGAAATACAAGAATTAACAGATTTTCCCTTCAGTCATCACTATTGCTTTTAAGGTTTTCTTGAAGGTTTTTGGATTTTTGTCCTTTCTTGCCTTGTCTGGCTTTGATGGGGAATATCTTAGCCCATGTGTACAATATTGGAATGGTTTTAAACATTAAGTATAAGAGCAGTATTGAACATTGATTCCAACGGGAAATTTGTATTTTCGATATTTTTGGTTGCTGGAATATAAACATACCATATTGTTGTTGTTGCGCAACACCCCCCCCCTCCTTTCTGTCTCTACTCTCTCACTCTCGTACTTCCTCTTCTGAGAGGGGAGATGTGCTACCAGCTCTCCGTCTAACGGGTCCGTTGAGTTTCCTAAATCTGCTGGGATTTACCCTGTCCAGAACTGAAGTAAACTCTGTTTAAGCTGGTTTCGAGAAACGATTCGCCTGGTTATCTGACGGCCTACATCCAGGTGTCCCACCCTTCTTCCCCCTGTGAATTAGCCAGACTGAGCAGCCTACAGCCAACTAGTTTCACAGAGCACACCTGTTAACGGTCGCTCGTTCTCTATTTTGCAACTTGCATTTGTTATTGAACCAGGTAGGTTTTAGTGACTCGGGCGAGTCCCAAGGATGAGGTTTTAAATATGGGCTACCAGCAACCTAAAAACATTTTCCACTTCTTCCTCTCCAGAATCAAACATCACAGCTATTTTACAACCATCAAAGAACTTTAAGGTGACTCATTAACTGAATGTCCACAACATCTTTAGATTTTCTTTATGCTAAATATTTTATTAGTAAGGCATTTTTGCAAGGGTCAGTACAGCTTAATTCAGTAGCAGAAATAATCAAATAAGTAAAATCAATCATCTAGTCTATCTTTCCCTACTGCTGATACTGAGAACTAAAAAAGGGAACCTTTGAGAGAGACGGACGGAGTTTGGCGTCTCGAACCCCAGACCTGGCTTGATGATGAAGAAGGTGTGGCAGCAGGAGGAAGATGTTGATCGGCGAAGGCCAGGATCTCCGCAGGTCTGATGAGCCTCCTCTCCGCATGGATGCTGAGGTCACACAGGACTTGGTGCTGGCAGGAAAAAAGGCACCAGTTCTTCTTCCTTGTCTTTGTCTTCATCTTTGTCTTTGGGGTCAGAACCCAGCCGATGAGAGAAGTGCGATTCGAAGCCACAGATTGTGGGCCAGACGGGTTGGTCTCCATGTGCAGGACAGTCTCCGGCTCCGTGGCCCCGGCTCTTCTTCAGCTGCAGAGTTTTTTGTCCATCTCGATCTTGGCTCGAAGCTGCCCGGAGGATCCAACGAACGGTTCCTCTTTTGCACCCACCTTATATAGGGTTCATCTGTCTGCTTAGACAGATGATCTCATATCCGTCACTGTCTTAAGAGACATCATGTCATGATGTCTGTGCCAATGTCTCAGGGCTGCTCAACCTCCTGTTTCCATATAAGGTGCTGATCATCTCTGCTCTCCTGTTAGTTCCCCTTTTTCCCTTCCTGTCACCTTTCACCTACCATCTACCTCCAACATATCAGTGATGTTTAATTGCAGTTTTACAACCTTTTACACCATTTCAAGTTCAATGTCAAAATCACATTTATATCACATTTATTTTCTTTAGCTTCTCTGATTTAGCATTCATTTATAATTTTATAACTATAACTTATTAATTATATTTATTATAATCTTAATGTGAGTTATTACAGATGTTTTTCTGAAAAGAAACCAAGAATAATCCATGATTCTAATTATATAATACCAAAGTTACAGTTACTTGTTTTTCTTGTAAGTGTTCTCACAAATGTAAGTGTAAGTATTATTACAATTAAACCAATATTAATATAAGTATTTTACTTTGAATCTTATCCAATTACTAATAATGTTTAGATTTCATTCTTTAAAACTTTCATGCTTTAAACTAAGAAATAGTCTCAGCTATTTTTATAAATCTGCAGGCTGGAAACTTCCTCTTTTTCCAGGAAACCTGCTTTTCCTGTTTAATGACTCTCTCTGACTGACTATGATTTCTTATGATTAGATAGAAAAAAGTAGAATTAAAGCAAAGTTTGCATGAGACAAAAACAACACACACAACTAGATTTATTTTATTGACACTTAAGTCTAATGTTGGGCCTTGATGTCACTTGAGTGATTCATTTTAAAGATAACTTTATTTATTATTACTGTTAAACTAAAATCTCCAGCATGGGGAAGTGGGATGAGCTCGGATTTTCTTGACATTGTTCATGAATATGTAAGTAAGTAGTTTCCATACTGCTCAGTGACTGCATAGATTAACTCGACTTTATCATCTACTAATGAAATGAATCCTCAGTTTGCTCTACTAAATGAGAGAAACAGATGGCGTTATTCACACACTGCCAAAATGTTTTGGGGAAAGAAATTCTATCGGCAATCATGTGATGTCATTGATCTTGAATAGAATTTCTCCAAGTGGGCAGATGCGACTAATCTTGCACAATACCATCAACTTTCTTTTATTAGTCTCAACAGAAAAGCCTGTTTCTGTTAAATCCAAGTCTGTACTCTGACTTAGCGCTTCTTTTTTTCCTGATAGGAATTTGTTTTGATGATTTATGTTAATTGTCTGTCATAATTTTTCCAGTGGACACCTGAAGATCAGGGGTCAAAAATGTTTAATATTTAGAGCAGTTCACATTTTCAGCCACCTTGAAATACCTTCAGATCCATTGAATGCTTTCCCTATAATGACCCAAATGAACCAAATTTTAAACTCTGCAGCAGGGTTCAAAGGTAAGGGAACAAAAACAGCGATTACTGTGCATCTCAGACTATGCACAGTAATAGTCATAGGCATATTCAATGCTTGTAAATATGTAGAGATACATATTCACAAGCAATTACAAGCACTATTAAAATGCACACATTTGCATTAGTTAATAATCATCTGTTACATCGCATGAGTTTGCATTTCTGTACTTTTTACTTGTATTTCTTTTGAATACGATGAGTAGGTAAGACTATGGAAAGTAGACATGCAGTAGCTGTCAATGTCAAGGTGTGCCAATGTTTTAAAAAGTTTTGGCTCCAAATATGATATAATTTGTTGTCATTCCACACCTAAGGTTTAAATTGCAAGATTTTATTAAAATACCACAGAAAGTGCTGGAGTGACCTATATTTTTATTTTATTTTTTAGTTTTAAAGGTATTCTAGCTCTTTACCTCCCCCACCTGTTGTTACAGTCTGAGAGCTGGTTACTAAAATTCTCCCACACTTGAGAAAGATTTGTTTAAGCAAATCTCGAACCACATGAACCACATGGATAGTCGTGGTGGGGAAACTAAAGGAAAACCACTCATCAGTGTAATGAGTGGTGATGGGCAGATCTGTTTTAGAAGTGCTGTTGGTAGGATTGAGTAGAATGTTACTTGAGCAGCTGACTGCAGACTCCAGCCAGAGCAGATAGACCTACTAGTTAACCAGATAAAGCAATATCAGTTAGTTTACTTATGTGGCTCGGTAAAAGGTAAAACAAAAATTGTACAGAATTTGGACATCACAAAATTTAGTGGTTGTTTATAAAATATCAGGTATATTTAATGGATAATATTATTAACTTATGTTTTAATTGGTATATGTTTTTTGGGCAGATACTGTAAAATTGTTGTATTTTTACTCAAGGTTGTCATTCTGTAAGAATTTCATCCCAACTCATGTCTACTTCAAACAAGTCATTACACACTGTTTTTTTTTTGTGATGATGCACATATATCTTTTTTCCAAACTGATGTCTTTAACTGTGTATATATCACAATCTGTAAATTGCAGAAATCTGTGAGCACCTGCATTGAAAAATATCAATACGATATGAAAAATTCAACACACTGCTGAAAACCTGTAGCTGCAGTGAAGTGTTGCATGGAGGGAAAACAAAGCAGCATTTTTTTTCCCTTGGTATTTGACCAGATAAAATCACAAATAAAGCCCTACATGTTTGTGGGCAGCGTAGCACAGACAGGATGGCAGACCACATATGTTGCCATCCTGACGCACAGTCGAATACACGCAAACACAACATTTATGCATGCACATGCAATCTCTGCTGCGCATACTATCACATCGACTGAAGGAAGAGAAAATGGAGTGGGAAGAGGTGAAAGGGATTGAGTGGGTGGTAGTGGGAGAAAAAGATGGAGAAAGAGGCAGAGGGAGAGTAGGAGTGAGTGGCACATGGCTTTCAGGCTAAAAAAAGATGAGCAGCACGCAACCAAAACCCGAATCTGGATTAGCTAGATAAGGAAGAGGAGGGGGTCGGGGGAAGGCTAGAGGGGGAAAATGTAGGTTTCCTCTGCACCAAAAATGGTGCAGATGCACATGCTCACTTTCATGCTCATAAATGTCCTCTAAAATATTGAATACTGAATGAGTGTGTGGGTAGGAGCGAGCGTGAGGATGGGAAGAAGGAAGATGCGAAAGAAAGAGGGTGAGATGTAGATAGGAGAGGGTGAGATTCTTTAGGATGGACAGAAAGCCGCTCTAGTGTGACACAATGGGGAGGGATGGGATAATTAGAGACGGCAGCAACAGAAGAGCGAACAGTGTGACAAATGCCGGAGAGAATCTTGATCTGAGCAGTGTGAAACTCTGACCCAGGCACAAAAGAGACAGACTGGAGCAGATGGATGGATGGCAGCGAGCAGAGGAGGTAGAGATTTGGGACAGCTCTGCGCACACACAGTCATGCCAAACCAACATAACTTCAACGTTTTCTGCAGAGATTCTTAGTGGCCTGTCTGCCCAGCACTCGACAACATGCCAGGCCATTTTCAGCCTCCCTTTACTGTCTCGAGCAGAAATTAGAGTCGTAACGTTCTGTTATAACAATAAGCCAGGCTGGTTGCATTACTGGGAAACAACTTCTCTTGATAAAAATGTGTTTTGAGATGCATCAATCAACCAGAGATCAGAATTGGGTGGTTTTCTCTGATTGGTGATCATTAGGTTAGATGCTGAAAAACCAGAAGTTGGTTTTCCTCTTTCAACAGCCTAGACGATTTACTTTGACACATCAATGATATATATATATATAACAACAACTTTGGGACATGCTTTGGTGCATGAATGGGGATAATCTTGTAATCCTTTCATTTTCTGTTGGAATTAAAGTTTTAAGAATTAGAAAGTAGAAATTGGCAGATCAGAGTTATGAATCAGCCAGGAAAACTGTGATCAGTTCTTATGTGGTTATATTAAAATATGCAGTCAAGCCTTATTTATTTGATTGTTTCCAGACATTGTAAACTACTCCATAAGCTTTTTAGTGGGTTATGAAGAAAGACCAAATTTTGAGCCGTTTTCAAAATGTAAGTTTGAATAGATTGGAAAACAGGAAGTATTCAAGAGATTCTATTCTGTTTGTTTGCTTAATAACTTGAAAGAGTTGCCTGTTTGTGAGGTATTAAAGGAACATGCATAAATTGCATCCACAACACCCACCAGCGCAGGCACGTTCTCAAACTGTGGGGAAGCCGTGTATGGTCATGAACAGGATGGCTCTCTTCACGTGATACTTGACTCACAGTGGTTGTACTTAAGCCAATGGCTAAGTTAAGGACATTGTCTGTCTCCTTTGACTGTTTAGCACTAAGTTCTATTAGCATTAGCCCTGCATTTCTGTTTCATATGCAGTTGTTTGAACTGACACAGAAATGCACTTGGTCATTAATTTCAAGTCGCAACTTGTTCCACACAGTTTTTGCAAATTACTAATTATGATCTGTAAATATTTCACATGCAGTTATTTCAGTGTTGTACAAAGTAAACACTGCATACATACAATGAGAGAAGTGTGGAACTGGTTAAAGTAAAGTTTTACCTATGGTCTATTGACATGAGATTCATGCCATATATCCCATGATTTCATGCAGAGAAATCGAAACAACTTTGCCCCAAATTGTGTAATAAAGTGGAATGACTAAGCACTAAAACATAAATAAAATTAAACACAATAAAACTAATAAAAATATCTAAAATCTGTCTGTATTTAGAAACCGTATCATTTAGCCTAATTTGGACCAGTTTTATTTTAACCGATGGCCTGGGAAAAGGTTTCTCATTAACAACCTAACAAGAAACATGACAATACATGTGAAAGAGCTCTCTTCACCCCTCTCAACTTTATTGTTGCCAAAACCCCCAGTAATGGAAAATTATGACGTTTGACACAGGTTGCCCCAAACTACCAAGAGTGTTGTTTAGAGGTGGGAATGTCATGGTAAGTGGGGTGTCTTTTCAGCAGGTGGTACTGGGATACCTCCCATTATTGAAGGAAGGATGAATTAAGAAGTTTACAGAGACATTGTTAGAAAAAAAAAGCTTGAAGATAAAACAAGGGTGGATTTTTTAACATGATGAGCCAAAATCTCAAAAAAAAAAGTCCTATTAATGGAATGAATTGATGTCGGAATGAAAGCAGACCCCAGATACTTTTAGGTTAGCAGACATTTTGTGTGGAAGATGGATGAAAACCATGCCTCAGCTATGCCTGAAACTAGAACTACAAACACTAGACATCTTACAGCTGTCATTGCCAAGGAGTTTCAAGTAAATTTAATAATTTTGAAAAAAGTGTACAATATTTGCTTCAGTTTTCATTTACACAAAACCTCAAGAAATAAGCAGGGTTTATGGACTAAGCATGCTATTTTTTTATTTGATTTTTTAAAATTTTAAAATTTAATTTAATTTTTTTTATTTTTCAAAAGCTACTAAAGAACTTACACTTTAGTTTTTGACACTTTTATAAGTACTTTTTTCATTTAGAAGTGGGTTATTAGCCCTCTGCTATGACCAAATTTGCATGTTTGGATTTAAGATTGTCACCACCAAAAACCAAAGGAAATGACAACGCACTCTGTTTAGCTATAACTCAGTTTAAAACAAACTCCAGAACCACATTCTTACTGTTAACGGGACTCTTAACATTAGTTTAAGACACAGGTGTATGGTGACCCAAATTTTTATGGCATTGAAATGTCAAAATGTCTGTGATTGAACTATCATTTTGCAGCATTTACTCACATTTAAGTTTTTTTTTTTAATATATTTAGTTTTAAGAGGTACATAAAAACATTCATAAGTACACACATTTCAAAAACATATAAGTAATAAGTGTTACTTTCATGTTATTACAGAAATTAGAGTGCAATGCTTGGTAATGAGCATAATCTTAATCAACAAGCATATGTCTTGAGATTAGAAGATTATAAAACTCTTCTGTTTATTTGATCTTCCACATCCTTAAAAGTACAGACTTGTGTGTCTCTGTTGTGATAGTGGATTTGTATTTGTCATCTGTTTGTTTGTTTTCAAACCAGTTTCTAAGACCTGCTTGTCTGGAAATGCTTGATGGACAGCTTGGGTGTTTACTTGCCGTGCATATTGAGGTGATAGATGAGCAGGTTACACAGGTAGGGAATGTGGTAAAAATAATGAGGCTGCGAGCAGCAGTCTGTGTGCCACAGCTTGTTCTTGATGCTGCTGTTGCTGCAGCAGGCTCTCTGTGAGATGGAGGAGTGGGAAACGAAAACACCAGCTGGTAGTGATACCAGATCAACCTACTTTGAACAAAACAAGGAATGGAAACCAGTGCTGGCTCCTGGTTTTAGATCCCGATCTAGTGTCATTGGCTCTCTCGGCACTGTGGTTTATTGGTCTATTTACCATGTCTGTGTAGATATTTGAGCATTGAGATCCGGGGAGTTCTCAATGCAATGCTTTGCAGCACTGAGAACTACATATTTGCTGTTTACATCAAGCAGCTGAGAGATGTATAGACGTTGTTTAAATAGAAATTTGATTATTTTTTTGCTTGATGTTTAAATGCAACCACCATTTCAAACAGCCTAGATAAGCCACAGCATACCTTGTCATTGTTTATCTCCATCAGGGACAAAGCCATCGGGAAATACTGGGAGCCCTGGCATTGTTGTTACTTCATTGTTACGTAGTCACGTGGGGATCAGCCTGGCACACAGGAGCACACTGTGTTTGGGGCACAAAACATTTGCTCACATGCAGCAATATATCCTAGCCTTTTCAAAAACACATATGTCATTTGGTTGCAGACGGAGACACTCAGGATGGGAGTTTTAGTTTGGATGACTCATGCCGAATGCATATCATAGCGGAGTCAAGAGCAGCAGTTTAGCATGGAAGTGTTTGCTTGCTTTGTAGAGCTGCCGTAGAGGGTCAGGTTCTGTACATTTAGATTTGGGTTTTATGCAGACAGAACGATGTGTCCTGTGCTTTAGGCATAAGAACAGGGTTTATTCACTGCTTGAGAAGGAAGGTTCTCAATACAAAGTGAAACTTCAACTCATTATTAATATTGGGAAGCTTCTCCCCGACTCCCACTACATCAATAATGAATTGGTTTTTAATTTTCACTGAACAGTACCAAAGAGACTCATGGAGCGAATCTTCAGTTGTTTGTGCAGAGAGTATGTATCACATATTGGAGCACAGGAGTACAGGATCTCTGATGACATATATTATCTTTCACATTTAGTAGAGGGCGCGCCATGTTCAGTTGAAGGAGAGCCAGACTTGGAAGCGTGTTTGGCCATTTTCAGTTCAGTTTTATTGATCAGTATCATCTTTAGAAAGATTCAGTGTTGGGTGCTATTTTTGAAATAATCGATGCATTTTGTTCTCCATCACAATCTTTCAACTGTAAGGTCAGGTTATTCTTCATATTGTTCTTTCTGTGTCTGCACACAAAATATGTTATAATGCATTTTGGCATCAATGGGTTTAGGACATAGAGCAATCATAAAGCAAACAAAATGTACATTGACATTCAATAATTTAATTAGTCTGATTTTTATTTTGTAAAAATACACATTCAATGGTATTTACTTGGATTGTTGCGTTAGAGAAGCTTATTTTTAAAAGCAAATTCAGGCTTGCAGTTTCCCTTATCTCTTCTTCTATCTTAGCTGTCATTCTTGAACCACTGACCAGACACAATTAGATAACTTGATGAGATTTAAAGTTCTTGGCTAATCTACTCTAATCTAACTCTGGTGCTGAGTTACCACCTTTAAGTTGCAAGGAGAGTGGTAGACTCAATGGCCACTTCACTGGTCAAAGTTTATTTAATGAACTATGAACACCATGCCTCTCTGTAATGCTAATCAGGGTATGACGGTGAAGAAAACAAGCTACAGATAATTAATAGAAGGTGCTGTGTAAGTGTGTATGAATTATTGTGGGGTAAAGACATGTAAAAGCACAATGTTAAACCAGTAATTTTGCAATACTTTGCAAAATTATTCCTACCTTTTGAACTTTGCAACAGTTTGTCATATTAGGACCACAAACTTCAGTGTGTTTCTGTATGATTTTATATCATGGACCAAAATAAAATATAACTATAACGGTAAAATGTATGTAAAAGTACTCATAGCTTTACTTATTTTCTGCACAAAAATCTAAAAAGTGTGGCATTCATTTGTGATTAGTTCCGTTTTCTGTGATGCCCCTTTATAAAATCTAGTGCTACCAAATCACTTAATTGGTACATGGCATCCCCCTGCGTATAATTTAATCTCAGGATAAATCCAGCTCTTTTGTGAGAACATTAGTGAGAAAACGGCATCATGAAGAATAAGGGACACATCAGACTGTTCACGTTTAAAGTATTAGAGGGGCTTAAGCATTGTTGGGTCATGAAACAATATCTAAAGCTTTAAAAATCTCTGAGTATCATTCAGCCATCTAAAACTATAAAAGTTGCAAACCTACCAAGATTTGTTTTTATCCTAATAGACAGACTGGGGAAGGAGGACTTTCATAGTGAAAGAAAGAGACTTATAGTAACCTTGGAGGAGCTGCACAGATCCACAGGACAGGAGGGAGAACCTGTTGACAGGACAACTGTTAGTAGTGCACTGTAAAAATGTGTAATTTTTAAGAAAGTGGAATATAGTATTAGGTGAATCATGCTCCATGGGGGCTTTCTTTCAGCACCGTCCGCAAACCTGTTTCGAGTTGATGTGAAAGACGGATAAGGTTACCTTGAAAGCAGAACAATAACCCCAAGTATGAAATTACAGCTACAATGAAGTGGTTCAGGTCATATATTTATGACCTGTAAAAAGAATTTGTGTTTGGACATTAACGAGGCCATTCTGAGAACTTGTGGCAAGTTTTTAAATCTTAGATTGCCTGACATTGTCTATCCAGTCTCATCTGGTTTAAGACTAGCAAAGAAGAATGAGTTAAAGTTTCAATCTTTAGATGTGCTTAGGTGGTAGAGGTGTTGCACCAAAGAACTGAATCTATTTTGCTGCAAAACATGGTTTTGCTAAAGATAGATGTGTGATAAATGCAAACCCTTACCATGCTTTTCAGAAAAAAAAGAAAATCCTGAAAACAGTGCATCCTATTCCTTCAACTTTATAATTATGCACTCTATTCTATAACACTTGTTCTGTCACATATACAACCTAATAAAGATACCAAAGTCTGTATCCACATGTTTTTTCCAAAATGTGGAAAAGTTTAAGTCATATTAATACTTTTGCAATGCACTGAATTTAAGCTTGGGCTTTTGAATAGTTACTGTGAGTATGGATTATTTTTAATCAATAGTTGCTTTCCTAAATAAGGTGCACCTTTAACTTATTTTTATACCTTTTTTGTAAAAAATATCCCATATCTGCATTTCTTTTTGGTTTTCTTGTAGTTTTAGCAGAATTACTGTAATCAAACAACGATCAAAGAAAAGACAAAACAAATTGCTGTGCACTTATAAATCATCATAATATCTAAGCATTTGACTTTTGTGAGAACAATAAGTGCATCTGCTAATGTCAACAGTAGCGGCCAAACTGCACCACTAATGGGCTGACATCCTCTTGGTTGATGGATGGGAAGGCCCCTCAGGAGGCAACAGCAATTAGTGAGGATGGAACACGGAGACATTAGTCGTCTTCTGTGAAATTAGACTCAAAGAGCCCTATAGTCATTACTGACTGCTCAAAGCCGATTGCACGATCGATTGGCTGGATTTTGTTGTTGTCACTGCAGAAATTGATGATTTATCAATGTAAGGATTATTCAGGTGCTTTATTGGCCTCTCTGAGCCACTACTTGGATGGATACATAAAAAGTTTGTCATTGACCATTACAGTATAAAGTACATAGCATAATGTAATACTGAAATCTAATTTGGAACACGCAATAAACTTTGAAAAATAAACAATCGTTATTTTATCACATTATTGCTCCAAACACCTGTTTAATGTTTGCAAATGTTCTGGGATGCTTTGGGACTATTTTGTACTTTTGTAGGAAACTCTGTACTTTTGATGACCAGTTCAAATTTGGACTTGTATTTGATTTCAAGGTGTAATCAGACATTGGAGTCAATGTCCCATTTTTTGGGAAAATTCAATTTGAATGACTCCTAAAGTTGAAATTATGACATTGAAGGTTGGAGGTCTTCCAACATCACCAACATCAAAATCTAATATGACAGCCATTCATATGAAATTTGGTGATGCAGTGATTGACTAATTTATGTATTTTTCCTCTGATGGTTTGCACCTTCTGAAATTGGTTCCATATATAGTATTACACGAACCAATGTTGTTTGAGTCTGAATCAATAAAATGCAGAGAAATGGTCGGCTTGTGTTGATTATAGCACACAATTAGCGTAATTGGAATAGTACATTATGTTTTAGAGTTGTAAATGGTATTTGGCACTGTAATGTTAGGCCTGGTAGATTACAAAAATAAATATTGTCTAGACAATATTTTGTAGATACTGCTTTTAATTAAATTTAAACAAAATCTACAGTCATCAAAACATGTCTTTGAGTGCTTGCTTCCTGTGCTTTTCAAACTTTTTATGATTCTGAGTTTTAATTTTATGTTGACTGAAAGCAAGAGCTGCTTAATAAGGCATAAATATTTCATTAGAAATTGGGATAGATTTATTTTCCTAATGTTTTGCTAGCTTCCATAAGTTGCATATGTTTTTGTGTTTTTAAATGGACAAAATATTTTTGAATGCCACAATACATTAACCTGGTAAGAGAATTTTGTCTAATTGAGTGTGGAACAAATCTCTAGTCATATTTTACAGTAATCTAATAATCACTGCTAGAAATCCACTTGTGATAATACTGGTGTAGGGTAATTCTGCGCAGTGACAATTCAGTGATTTGACAACAGAAAACCATTGTAAGTGAAAGTAACAGATATTAACACAAACTGCAAGTCCCTGCATATCTACTCCTTTTATTATTAATAGACGTGTGGAGAAAAGCTGATTTTCACACTCAGTCTTTTGTGCTGCAAGCACTCTTACTAGAACTTTTGTTGTATTGAGTAACTATTGTTTTTCTTCTTTGCTCATGGAGAGTTTGAAGGGTTGTGATATACTCGAGTTGTGAAAACAGTTGCAGATATGATTTGAGACAAAAACTAGTTGGATGAAAAGTGCATCCTCTTTTGATTCTATTGCCTTGTGCATCAGACTATAACAAACATAACCTGATCTGATCCAGGTTCTAAAAATACTTAAATTTGACCTTGTTTTACAAATCACATGACAAAATACAATGGAGAAGCTGTGACTCTAGCTGCTTCCATAGGATTTAAGAGTAAAAGCAAAAGCCAGGTGCTGCTGATTAAATGTGCCTAATTAAATGATCGGCACGTCTGACCAGCTCTGACTGGTATCTTGGGCAAATTACTGGTCTCAGAAATTAAGATCTGTGGTGGCACGACTGCAAGTTTAAATTGACCATGAGGTGTGAAAATTGAAAATCGAAAGAAAGAATGATCTGAAAGAAACGCCTGCAACGAATCTACAGTGGGTGGCCCAGTCAAGGTTCAAACCTCATCCTAAAAGTGCTGTACATGGTCTAATACCTACAAACCTCAATGAGTGAACATCATTATTTAAATGTTGTTCACTCGTTGAACAAGATTCAATAAGAGAATAACATGGAGGTTGGCCAAATGAAAGTTCCTCCACAGTTCTGTGAGAGACTGATTAAGCCAAACAGGAAAAAAATAACTTAGATTTTTTTTTTCTGTATTGACTTTCATGAAAATGTTTGTTTCTTTTTCAACTGACTGCATATGGATCTTTGATTGTGTATATCTATACTCTGACAATTAATTTTGTTATATTTCAATATACTAACTTGTATTCCTTTTAAGTAAAGTACATAAAATACTGTATGAACTGGGTGTCTTCATGTTGTTAAATAGTTCCCAATGGAAAGTGTGCAGATGTGCACTAGAAAAAGAATGGATCATAAATCCTGAATTCTCCTCTGATTAATAATTATGTCAATTTGTTTTTTCACTGTTGAGGTCTCTGCTGGGAGTAAGAAAAAATGTTTCAACAATCTGCCCAGAGGAGAGTGCTGATTAATGTGTCTCTGATTTCTTATGGACTTTTTATTTTAAAAGTGGACTCTCGCAGTGTAATTGACCTGATTGTTTTGGCCTAAAAGAAATTTGGAGAAGTTTATCTGTTAACTTTTCTTTTTTTTCCCCATTTCTTTCTTACCTTATTCTTCCAATTGTCCTCATTGACTCATTGATGTTACTTCACCCAAATTGAGTTTTTAGGAGAGGATGTGTTTTTTGGGGGGGTTTTTCTACTGGAAGAGTGTAAATTTGAGAAGATTGGGGATTTTTTTCTTTTCCTTTTTTGTTTTTTTGGCTTTAGACTTTTAGGTTGTTTTCACACCTGATAGTCTGGTAGACTCAGTCCATCTGGGAACCAAAATTACATTTGTTACATTTTTAGCTGATGCAGTTCTCTTTCGCAGCACCATTTGGTTTTTCAAACCAAATCTTTGAAAAACCTGTTCCCCCCTCACCTGTTGTGGTGCTGCAACAAGAACCACTGAAGGAAACTACACAAAAACCTCTGAAGAAGACATGAAGGCAACTTATTCTTTTGTAAAATGTAAACATAATGGAGTGGCATCAAATTTTAGCGGTTGTAGGATTTCTCTTATGTCTTTGGTAAAACACCAGGAGCCGTTTCTATTTACCCAGAATGTCTTGAGCTATCCACTTTCTGCTTTTGGAGCTGTCTGCATCCACATATGCACTTGAACTGCGCCAGAGTTCACTTTACCTGAACCGAGACCCAGGTTTGTAAGTGGAACAGAATTAGCTTTTTTGTGGTGCTGTCAGAGTTCAATTGTGCATTCTCACCTCCTCAAACAAACCAGACTTCCTAGGTGAATGAAGTAGAGTTCAATAAAAGTGAACTAAACAGGGCTGGTGAAATCGCCCTTAATTGCCTTAATTTGAATAAAAACAATCAGTTTTATACAGCATACAATAAAACAAGTAGTATGGCTCATATTATTGTTTACTCTATTGTCAAGCAGAAATGGCAAATGTCCATGTTCATTTTTTTTCCAGCTTCAGTTGGATGATGAGATGTCGAGCAGGTTCTGGTTTTGATTAAAATTATTCACAACAAAACTAGGTCCATCAGTAACTGCTTCCTGTTGGCAGCCCAAAAAGGAGGAAAGTGTTACAACATCCTGTTATGTGAAAAAAGTTCCTGTTATTTCTTTTTACAGTAGACATTAATATCCAGAACACATGAGGGGCCATGAAGTGACTCATTTCCAGTTTAATGCGTCACAGTAGTCAGAGCAGTTAATCTGACTGAGTAAAATCTATATCCTTGTTAGTGGAAAAAAATTCTTTACATTCAGTGGTACTCATCAAATTACATCTTTCTCATTGAACATTTGAAACGTCATTCTCTTTCTAGAGAAATCATTCTGTTCTTTCTGCTTTAACTTTTTAATAGCTGTGTTTTATAGTGTATTGCCTCAGCCTGTTTCAGTGCAGTTGTCTGAAGCTATTGGCAGTAAAGTTTATTACCTCATCAAATGTGTTAATGTATTTGTTCAGATGCCTGTGTATCTATTAAAAAGGGGGGGGAAATGAATTCAGCATGGCAATGTCAGTATGGCATTTGAATACATAAAATTAGAAACAAGCGTAAAACACAGGTACACCTCAATGAATCAGACTAATATAAATAAGCAATTGTTTTTAACTCAGTTCAAAAGTGGTGCATGTTATTAAGACTACACATACTGCTTTATTTCAAGGCTATATTTAGTTAATTTTGATGATCGTGACTCACACAGCTAATGATCCAGCCCTACCTTAATTTGATCAGAATATTAGAATATTACATGAGATTAATAAACAGATTTTTGTGACAGAGATATTATGTTGGCCTACTCACTCCTGACATAACAGTGATTCAGTAGACAGTTGATGACAATCTCCACAAGAAGGGTAGGCTGCAAAAGGCAATTGTTTGCAAAGATTGAGTTATTAATCAAAGTGATTGAAAGAAAAACTGGAATAACTGCTGCCTTGAAAGGATTGTGCTGCTTTGCCCATTCAAGAATTTGGAGGATATTCACAAGGTATTGACTTTGGCAAGACTCAGTTCTTCAAGAGCCACCACATGCAGACTTATCTTGGACATAGGCTACAACTTTTACTTCCTAGTTTTAAGTAACTCCTGTACCAGAAGTTACATCTGTCATTTCTTACTTGGATTGAGGAGAAAATTAGTGGAATTGGAATACTCAATATTGTTTTTAATCAAGACCTCAGACTCTGGAAGAAGGGTAAGTATAAAAGTTGCTTGAGGTCCATCATGATATTTCCTCAGACAATGATGATTTTAAGAGCCATGTTATGTGTTGGTCTACTGTATCCAGTCTGGGCTATGAGACACCATGAGATCAGGTCAAGCAAGTTAGTTGGCTTGACCTAAATTCCAAAGCCGCTCTATGAAAATGGCATTGTTTCATGCTCAACAATGCAGATCAGTTATAAGTTACTACTGGGAGTGTCTGAACACCTCAACGGAGCGACAGGCTGATCACCTTCATACCATACCACATTGATGATGTAATCCATACAAAAGGAGCTCTGATCATGTATTGAGCATAGATGGTGCGTAAACAATTTTCAGTAGGTTGACACTTCAATATATCCTTTTAGAAATTGGTACTTCTTGTTTTTAACAAATCAATCTCTCTTGAAGGTCACTCAAACCAAAATGTCTAAATTGTGAAATGTTTCCAAATGTTCTAAAAAAGTTTGGTGTCAAAACAGGAACTGGAGGTGGTTTTTCATTCTTTTATTTGCTCTTGTCTATTCTGGACACTTCTCAGATGTGTCAACGACAAAGCTCAAACACTTTCAGTTGGTGCACAACTCTGCAGAAAAAGTCTGAACATGAACCATGGAGCCACATCACTCCTGTTTTTAATGTTTGCACTGGTTACCTATTCATTTTAAAATTAATTTTTAACATTCAGGGTGCTGCATGTTTAAGCTCCCTTCTACTATTACTAGATGGTAAATGCAACACACTCCAACTTGAGCCTTCAGGTCCTCAAACTAAAATCTACTCCTTGTTATTCTAAAGACCAGATATAAAACTAAAGGGGCTCACTCTTTCCAGATTGTTGCAACTCGAGTGCAGAACAAGCCTCCATTATTTTACTTTTCCTTATTTAAAATGCAGCTGTAGACTATTGGCATTGGCCATGCTTTTCTTAAAAATCTTTCTAGTATTTAAAAAAAAAATTATCTGTAGGATTTCATTGTTTTTATTATGTTTTCATTTTTTATATTTCCTGTCTCAGGCACTTTGTGATTATTCTGTCAAAAGTGCATAAAGAAATCCCTTGCTATTTACATAATTTACATAACTGAATTTAGAGCTTTCATTAGAGGGAAGCCATCCTTTTTCTATTAATAGAAATAAATTCTCAAAATATTTAATTCTGTGTATAGTGATCTATGTATATAAATGTTAAACATTTTTGGTTAAATTGCCTAAAATCAATAGTTTTTTTTTTTTTTTGGTTTGGTCACTATTTATTTAAAAATAATCTTTAAAGAGTTTGATAACTCTGGTTCCTCAGATATGAAGAAAATTCAAGCCTCACCAACAAGTAAAACTTTGTTATAACTTATGTGTAGTTACTACTTTGCTACTTTGTTATCTCTTATTTTTAGGGCATGCCAATTAGTACTCATCTTTTGCAAGTTAAACTATGATGCATTGTTTTCAGCATGTATTTTGTCCTATGAACCAAACATTCTTTTGTGCTTCTGACAAATAAGGGATTTTATTGTAACCATTCACAAGGTCTTCAGTTTGTTGAAACTGAAGACCTTCAGTTTGCTTTGATTACTAAAACAATGGACTGTGACTCTTTTTACCTTTTTTGTGTTGTTGACAAATTCTGGTGTATTGTGTCTCCTGAGGTGATCACCAATGACACCACAGTAGTAAATGATCATTTGTTTGGCAACAGAGAACGGGAATAAAGGCTTTGAACACATGCTAGATCTCCTAGATGGCAGAAAAATGAATGTGGTCATCAATCTAGAAGTTTTGTCAAGAAATGGAGGCATAATGGCACTTAAAATACTAGAGCTCTATTTTCCTGTCTATCCCATCCCAAATAATTAGAATATAATCTGTGCTAGGATCCATAAACAGCCACATTTGAAGAAAATGTTCAAATTTGTTTTAGCTAGACATAAACAAAGGACAGAAGTGTTGCCTTGCCCTTGCCAAGCCTCTGGACTGTGAATTTGGTTCATCTTTAAAGTACTATGGACCAGGGGATTCGGGAATGTGTTAGCTGACAACAAGATGCCCAGTTTTCTGATTGTTTGTAACAGAATGGATGAAAGATTCTTGAAATCTTTTTCTCTCCCAAGCTATTGAACAACAAATGTCAGAGTTTTCTGTAATATTCTACACAACGTTACTGAGAGCTGTATGTACAAAGAAATTGACCCACAAATGAAGTTATGGATGAAATACAGGGAATAACTATTTATCACACTTACTGAAATACAGCTCTGGGAAAAATAAGAGACCACTGCACTGAACCATTGAAAACCTCATGGTTATTCTACCAAATATTGATTTCTGAACTCTTCCTGAGTTAAAACATTAGTATTGTTGTTTCTAAATGAATATGAACTTGTTGTGCATCTTACTTGTTATTTTGACCATTTCTCTTTTTCTGCAAATTAATACTACATTTTTGCTTGGAATTTTGGAGACATATTGTCAGTAGTTTGTAGAATAAAAGAACAATGTTTATTTTACTCAAACATATACCTATAAAGAGTAAAATAAGAGAAACCGATCATTTTAAGTGGTCTTGTAATTTTTTCCAGAGCTGTATAATAAACACATGTTTGAAAGCTTTATGTTTGTTTTCTGAAACTAACCAAGAGTTGTCTTGGTTGTAGGTTTTCAAATTTGATTATTTTAAAAACAGAAAGTATGTTATTTCAGAAATGGTCCTGTTAATGACAGTCAGTTTGTTAAAGTAACATGTAAACTGACATGTGTCAGACATGCACTGCTTTCCTTTAGCTGTCTGGCAACTAAGCATGCTTTTTTTCCCCTCAGTGGTTGAGTAAAATGAACAAGAGATGAAATATGACTATGTGACAACTTGTTAAAGGCTCTTCTATAAACTGCAGCGCTGTTGAAACTCTTACCCTCTTCCTCAGTTTTAACTCCTATGAAGCTCATCAGTTAAACTGAAATACTGGTCAACCTAATATACGTTTTTAATGACCAAATGTCAAATCCCCGCTAAAAACTAAACAGACCATGTTTAGACAACCGGCGCTGGTCAGTTGTTTCCTTTATTTGAATTACAGCCTTTTCAAACTGATTGAACACTTTAAATGTTGCCAGGCAATAGTTCTATGGTTGGATTTTTTTCTAGACTGTTAAATGTATTTTTAACCTGCTGGAAACAACAGTAATCTGCCTTTTTAAAGATGGCGTGAAATTAAAGCAGCTTTTCCACCTAAC
Organism: Xiphophorus couchianus; assembly: GCF_001444195.1. Classification (NCBI taxonomy): domain Eukaryota; kingdom Metazoa; phylum Chordata; class Actinopteri; order Cyprinodontiformes; family Poeciliidae; genus Xiphophorus; species Xiphophorus couchianus. The sequence goes on along the minus strand of NC_040231.1, from coordinate 19,288,490 downwards.
AAGTGTATCATTTATTAAATCTTATGTTTTCTTTCATTTTTTTTCCCTAACCTGTTGCACCCTTTCAAAGTGTCATTATTTTCTAAATGTCATCTCCCTCACCTCTGCTTCTCAGTGTAGAGTTTTTTGGATATTATTTATCTTAATAAAAAATGGATACCTAACACGTTGATAATGTTGACTTCTACGATTTTACTTTATTAGATCTAAATATTCTCTGACAGCATATGCTAAAGGTTTATAACAGTTTTGCACGTTTATCACTGCTTTTAGCTCGTTGACTATGCAGGCTGGGAGAAAATGTTTAATAGGAAATAATGTGATATTGAACATTTTGGATGCAAGATTAGAGTTAAAAATTGATCTAATATGAATTTTGAGACACTGACAAAACTTCTTGTTTCCTTTCCATAACAGGGCAGTGATGCCCGGGATGGTGATGTTTAGGCGGCGCTGGTCAGTTGGCAGTGATGACCTAGTGTTGCCCGCCCTCTTCCTTTTTTTGCTGCACTGCATCTGGTGAGTCAGTGTTTCAGCAGTTGTATGGATTCCCACTCCACTCCACAGAATGTTGTATCTGGTTATCGGACCTACCAGTAAATCTCTGCAGAAAGACAAAATTCTCTCTTCTCTTTCCAACCCAGGTTGGTGGTTCTGTCCGTGGTTCTCTTCGGCCTTCGGTACGGCTCAGACCTGTCGTGTTCTGTCACTCTGGTGGACCATGGCCGAGGATACTTGGGCATCCTTGTCAGCTGCCTTATATGTGAGAGCGCCATCATGTGGTTGAGTATGAGGGGCAGCATTTTGTACACACAGCCCAGGGAAGCTGTGCAGTATGTGATTTACATCAGACTAGGTAAGAGACTATGGCTCACAATTAGTTTTGGTTCTGAATGGTATATGATTGGATTAACATGAATCCTCTGTTTTTGTTGTTGTTGTTGTTTTTTAGCCATTCTACTAGTTGAGCTAGTGTATGCTGTAGTAGGCATTGCCTGGCTCGTCCAGTATTACCAGCCGTGCTCTGATGTCACTGCAAAAAACTTGGCTTTGGGTATGTGGAAAAAATTATTTAATATAAGAAATGAGAGCAAAATATTTAATTCCCAAACTTTTTATGTTGGCATTAAAATGTCCTTCTGACATTCTTTGCAGGAATCGTTGCGTGTAACTGGCTGGTGATACTCAGTGTTTGCATTACCCTCATGTGCACCTTCGATCCAACGGGTCGGACTTTTGTCAAACTCAAAGCAACCCGTCGGCGTCAGCGGAACCTAACCACATACACTCTCAGGTTCAAACAGGCTCCCTAAATTCTTCTCTCTCATTTAGTATGACGAATCTACAACAGAAATCTTTGTGTTCTTCTTGTTGTTAGACACAGACTAGAAGAAGGCCAGGCCAGCAGCTGGAGCAGAAGACTGAAGTTCTTCATGTGCTGCACAAGAGCCCAGGATACACAATCGGTGAGTCGCAACAATTCCTGAACCTCTTCGCTATTTGTTGTAAAGTCAATTTAAGAGAACAAATGTGAAACGTTATTCTCTAAATGAATAAAAAGTTGGACTTAAATCCCAGTGACACTTAATAAATTGTTTGGTCACAACAAAATGTCTTCAGTGTGTGGAAATCCGGCAAATGCTCTAATGTGAATAACATGCAATAGTTTATAATGGCTCCAATATATATGTGCGATATGTGCAATCTCAGAGACAGGCTGTCTCTAGGAGATGTTAGAAACCATCAACTTAGCACTGGGTCCTTTTAATTTTATCTAGAGGTTAACATAGTTGCATTTGGGAGTGAACCCCAGCCACGTTTTTCTTTGGTTTTTATTTACCGTGAAGCTACTGAGGCAAGATGCTGAGTTAAGTGGCCCCTATGTCTCTCTAATCAATGACTTTTTACATTTCTTTGAACGAGACTTTCTCCCAAGGATGTTGTTGGTTACAACAATGCGAACTAAGTTAAATTAATTAGTTTTACATTGTCCACTTGACCAATGATGGCTAATCTACACCACACAAGTTATTTGAGATGTTACATATTGATCCAAGCTGCACATTATAAAGAAAACAGGAAATTGCAACATTATTGTTGAATAAGATAGTATTGATTGTAATCAAATTTAATTCTCCTCACTTTTTTTTCTGTTCCATCTTTATTACTCTTCTTAAGAGTTAGCATCTTGGTCACCAAAATCTATATAAATTGTGGGCTTTAAAGGCCCCTTCCACTAGTCAAATCTATTTTTTGTATAGAGAGTTTTGAAGTATGGCCCCAGAAATACTACAGCCTACTTAACGTTGCAACAATCGTTTCTAATTATAATATTGCATACATTGATGCTACTGTGATCAAAGTATTATGCTGCTTCAGTACTGATTTTTTTCAAACGTTTCATTTGTATTGTCCCCTTATCTTGATATCTGTTGCTTTCATGACCAGGATGCATATTCAGAAGTGGCCGGCCTTTTTGCAGAATTCTTCAGAGATCTGGACATTGTGCCCAGTGATATTATTGCCGGACTGGTTCTTCTCCGCCAGACACAGAGGTCAAAAAGATCCAATATCCTGGGCCAGGTATAACTCTTTCTGATTTCCATTATTGTTTTATTTTTTTTATAGAACTAAGTAAATAAATACAAATTTAAACGTAACTTTTGCTTTTCTTTTTGGTTTACAGGCCAACAATGACATTATAGCATTCTTGTCAGGGATACCAGTTACTCGTAGTACTAGGTATCTGGACCTCAAGAACTCTGTGAGTTTCTTTTCCTGATTTTTGCTCATATTCTGGTCTTGTTACATTTACAAGTAGAAATGTTTACAAAGATAACATTTCTACTTGATGTAATTGAAAGACATATTCTGTTTCTCCTGTTGCACTCACTCTGATGCAAATTTTGTGCATTTGCTCCTCCTAGATGGAGATGCATATGTACAAGGAGGTGTGTTATTATATGCTCTTTGCCCTGGCTGCGTACGGTTGGCCCATGTACCTGATGAGGAAGCCTGGCTGTGGGCTGTGCCGCCTCGCCAGCTCCTGTCCGTAAGTACTCAAACACACACCCACACATTTATATCTATTTGGTTTCTGTGTCTCTTGAGCCTCTTCAGCCCAGATCAAATTTCGCATGCGTCAACACTTGCCAAGTGGTAATCCACCGAGACAATACCACTCCAGTTAGACCCACTCACTGACCCAAGCAGTGTTGAATTTATCACATGCTCGTACCCAGATTTCCTGCGCTGGGATGCTAATTATATCCCTGTTATCTTACTTGCTGTTGCTGCATTTCTATTCTGTCCACTTCATCTGCAGTCTGCGGAACAATCTAACACCGGTCTGTTTTGTCGCCCCTGTTACCGTTCTCTTTGTGTCCAGCTGCACATCGGTGTCTGGCTCACGGTTGTCTCAGTCCGTCACAGTGGAGGAGGACAACTGTTGCGGTTGCAATGTCCTTGCCATACGGAGACATTTCCTTGATAGGGATCTCAAGCAGGTTCACATTGTCTACACATCCTGCCACGATGCTGTGAGTAATTCAGCAACTAGATCATAAGTAGCCAGAAGTGTTGTAAGATTTATTTCCTTGTCTGAATGAGGGATGGATGCTGTACAGGGGTTCCACAATATCAGCCAAATGTTTTATTTAAAATGCCTTGCAGAAGGAAATTGTGGTGTCACCCCTGTTTTTAAGTTAATATAGAGTGCCTTCCTTGCAACTCTGGTTATGTTACAGTCACAAACTTCGCTGTATTTTAATGAGATTTTATGTAATGAGCCAACACAAAATAACAGCAAACTGAAATGGAAGCAAAACGTCTCATTTCCTATTGCTCTGATACCCTCAAAGGCCAGAAACATTCAAGATCCTAAAGGTAACTGGAGGAGCTGCAGAGATCTTTAGCTCATGTGGCAGAATCTGTTGAAGGACCAATTATGAGGCAGCTTTTACATAGGAAATCCAACAAGCTGCTCTCACCATGAAACTAGAGTCAAAAACAGGACAGAGGACTGCTGAGCAGGGTGTAAGTAAATATGTTAATGTAATAATGTTGACAGAAGTTTAGTGACTCACCATCAGTTGGTACTCACTTATGCTACAATTTTGTATTGTAATATAAAGACACATCTAATTGATATAGCCTTTTAATGTCACCTTTTACCCACAAGTGGTCATCCAAATAGCAGCTTAAAAAAAAAAGAAATTGGTTCCAATATCTCTTTAATCATGTGTTTTAGCTCCATACTGAGAAATTGCCTGCTTTTCCTGTGTCTTGGTGGACATGTATGGTTTTTTGCTTTTGATTTGAACCACCCATATGAGATCACAGAAAATAATTTCAAAGTTTGAGGCAGAACTCGCACGTTGGCACAGCATAGTCCCTACTCTGCCAGTGAGCAATACATACACAATAATAGATTTTAAAGCAACGTGCAGTCGACCACTTCCTATATGAGAAAAGCATTCATAAACCTGACGTATAAGAGCAGGGGTGGGCAATCCTGGTCCTTGAGGGCCAGTGTCTGGCAACTCTTAGATGTCTCGCTGATCCAACACACTTGAATCCAATAGCTGAATCACCTCCTAAGTGCAGTCAAGTTTTCCAGAGTCCTGCTAATGACCTCATTATTTGACTCAGGTATGTTGAAGTAGAGATACATCTAAAAGTTACAGGAGACCGGCCCTGAAGGCCTGGAGTTGCCCACCCCTGTATAAGAGTGACAATGGGTAGGTCAATGTTAAAGAGAGCCAGAAAAATTCAGATTGCAATTTACAACCAACCTTGTAGAAGACACAGCAATAATGTGGAAGAAGGATCACTGGTTTAGTGGGGCTAATTGGAGACCATGAAAGACTTTAGCCTAGAGTGGGAGTTCACTTACCTACAAGACATTATCAGAAGCCATCGCAATCATTCTGTTGCAGCCAAAGTTGTAATGGAATGCAATCGAGAATCTTGAGCTGTTGTGCAAAGAAGAAAGTGCAAATATTTAATCTCTAGAGATGTGTAAGACTAGGAGCAACATGAGTTGGAGCTTTAATTACAGAGACAGTAGATTCTGCAAAGTATTGACTCTGGGTGGCTAACTACAAATACACACCACACCTTTCAGATTCTTATTTCAATTCATTTTAAAAACCATGTATCGTTTTTCTCTTTCACAATGTTAGTCTGATAAACAAAGTCCCAATAAAATACAATGGAACTTGTGGATGTCATGAGACAAAATGTAAATAAATAAATAAATAAATAAAATGAAATGAGGGGTATGAATAGTTTTGCACATGGTAAAACACAGAAACGCATGCAATGCTGTAAACAAGACACAGTCTTTGCCTAACAAATGCTATGTAAAACAGTGGGTCAGCATAATCGCTCCTTGGATTGAGGTGTGGGTTTTGTTCTTCGTTTGCATCTTGTCTTGATTACATTAGCACGACTCTGTAGTTACGGAGATGGTGGAGGCTGCGTGAGAGCTGTTCACATCCTGCGTAAGTCAAGGGTTGCAAAACTACAAATGCTCTCAGCATTTGAAGAAGCCCAGAGTTAAATGAATGTTGTTCCAAACTGTTAATGTGACAAGATAATTTATTCTTCATCCATACTCCATTTACCAAAATTACCTGAATGCTGACACCTCCTTTTGGAATAGGGGGACCAGCAGTTTTGCGTGAGTGCAGTAACTGGAGTCACTTCACAAGATGATGATGAATGTACCTTTGTCGTAAATTTGTCACAGTCCTGACAATTTTTAGAACATAATTAAAGTGATGTCCAATAAGTTTTAACTGTGAGCCAGTTGTCATAGTAAAATGCGGTCGTAATTAGAAGAGAAGTTGAGCTTTATTTTTTTTTTTGTCTGCCATTTTTTATATTCTAAAATAGTCAATTAAAGATATTGAAATAGTTTCCTCATTGCATTGCAAAGATATTTTTATACCAATACTAAAACTTGTTCTTGAGCCACTAATTTCCAGAGCCCAGTGCTTCTCAGTGAGGTTAACCAGCACTGTGTTTCCATTTATAAATTCACTGACTTAAGACAGTGCACTGTGCCAGGATGGAAAAGGCCTTGATGGCTAAGAAGAGAGTTGCGCCGGGGGTGCCGGTCTGCTTCCTGCTGGAGCTATAACTCTTTTCAGACAGCCTGCTCGACACAGCGCTGTACCTTTATTCTCTTCTGTGGGAGACGTGTGAGGACAGAGCGAGGAGGAACTGATGTCCCTTTATGACAGTAACAGAGATGGTCAGAGAGCTGAATTTGAATGCATGCTGATGATTTTATTCTGGAACTCAATCTACAGTTTGAAAGCACTTTCTATGACCGATTTATTCTGATCCCTTCATTATTCTGCCAGCAGCGGCAGCATAATTAAGCCTTTGACATACCAAGCAAACGGTCGGTTTTCTGTCAATGAGACTCTGATTTGTCTTTTGTGGTAAGGTTGTTTTCCTCTGCACTCGGTTGTTCTAGTACCAGGTTGTAGTGTGTACATTTAAAAAGAAAAAAAAAACTGAAAGAATATATACAGTTGAAAAGCTTCAAGAGCTGCTTTACGTCCTTTAGAGGGGGATTCTAGGTTATATTATGTTTCTTTTATTAAAGTTAGAATGATGGGACTTAGCAGAAATTCCGACAAGATTTCCATTTGACATTTAAACATGTGCTGTAGCGCTCCAATCATACAAATTATATCTGCTGGTAACTTTTTCCTTTTTCTGCTTTTTCCCATCTGTGAGTCACATGCCAGTGGATTGGGCAGTCCTGCACATATTACCTTTTTGTGATTAATTGTATTTCTCTTCTCCTCAAAGTTCACTTTCTAAAAGGCTAAACAAATATCATTACTTATTAATGCAACAGGGACAGATGCAGTTTGTCCACAACTTTCAGGCAACAGTTTTAGAGCTGCTTTCTGATTATGAATTGTAAGTTAAATTTTTATGTCAAAACTAACAAATGCAAACTTAAGCAAGGAGAACATTCATCAGAGAAGCAACCAAGTGCCTCTGGGGAGCTGTAGCTCAGGTGGGAGACAAGACAACTATTACTGATGCACTCCACAAATCTGGGCTCAGTTGGAGAGCTGAAGATAGAATACCAGAATACTGCACTTTCTGCAGTTTGTCACAAACCAGGTAGGGGGCAAGGGAAGTCTGTGGAACAGGTGCTCTGGTTCAAGGTGACTAGAAGCGAAACCCACCTTGTCGAATCTGGTTCATAGTGGTGGTAGCATCATGCTTCAAAGATGCTTTTATTAGGAAATTAGCCAGAGTTGGCGATGAAAATGTATAAAACTAAATAAATAAGCCAGTCACAGACTAGTTCGATCCTAGTTATAGATTAATACGGTCAAGTTCAGTTTATTATGCCAGCTGGTGAAAGGGTTACTATTTAACCTCAACCATCACTGACTACCGGCAATTTCTCCTTCTGACCAAGTGTGTAGCAACAGTTGATCACATCGAGTCGGTAATCTTTCATACTGAGCATGGATTTACTTTGTGTTGGTGTTAACACAAAAAACCCCCAATAAAACTCATCGAAGTATAAGTTTGGGCAGTAGTAATTCATTTTGATTACATTGAGTTCTTTCTGCCCACACTCAGGCCACGTAAAAAGAAGAAACATCCCAGGAGCCTAATGCCACTGCTCTGTGATATTTTCAGTTGTGTGGTGACATGAGAATGTCTCCTAATTTTCCTAACATGAACCTGCATTTACCACTTATTGTGTTGTGCATGTTTTAAACAGGTTTACGAGACTCCGTTCTTTGTGGCGGTGGATCATGCGAAGAAGAAAGTTGTCATCAGCATCAGAGGAACCCTTTCGCCAAAGGTGATTTTCCTTTTGTTTTCTCCATTATTCATCATCATAAAGATATAGATTTTTTTTTTATATAATGTTAGATGCTTCCACCCTCCTTAGCACCTCTAAGCTCCAACACCTTCAACAACAGGTGAAATTTTCATATTTTGCTGCAACACTCTCAAACTCCCACACCCATCACGTAAAGAACGAGAGCGTGACTGTCCGCTCTTAGAGAAATGTCCTACATGCAATTTATAATGGATTTATTGTGTAACAAAGATAAAATGCTTATAGGGAGAAAACGTATGATCAACTTGGCCAAAGATATACAACATGAAGTAAAAACACAATATCCTACCATTAATTAAAGAATATTAAGGGTTTCAATAACATAAAGTTAAATTACAAGCTATATGAGCCAACACTATTGTTTTGTTTTGTTAAAGAAGTGTTGCAAACAAACTGGTGATGAAGAACTTAAATTGTGTATTTAAAACATTTTCTATACCCTCTGCTCATTTATGTGAGGGGATTTTCTTTGCAACTTCTTTTGTTCCATGCTTTATATTTCCTTTGCCGTTGATTTAGATTTTTTTTTCTTCCCTTTTCTTTTCACCTCATTTGTCTTGTGTGAATCAGGACGCCTTGACTGATCTGACAGGAGACTCTGAGCGTTTGCCTGTGGAGGGGCAACATGGGACCTGGCTTGGTCACAAGGTGAGAGACTGAACAACTCCAAGGCGATTCAGACTCCCTCGCTTTTTCCCTCTCTGTTTTCCGAGGGGCGGGGAAGGGTCATATTAAATGTTAACTGCACAGTAATTGGTTTGGATATTGTGTAAAGAGATGAATGACTTCCTTTTCATTTTTCTCTATCTTTTTACTGCCCTCTATCTATTGAATCCTTTTCTATTTCTCTCCAGGGAATGGTGTACTCAGCAGAATACATTAAGAAGAAATTGGAGCAGGAAATGATCTTGTCACAAGCTTTTGGAAGAGACTTGGTGCGTGACTCAGTATACAGTGTAAAATATGACTGGTGCAGTAGGGATTCTGTGTAGATTGTGTGCTCACATTAACTGCTGTACCTTATTCAAAGCTTTGCTAAATGTGTAAATACCATAAAATGCCATTTGTGCTAAGAAGATGTCATGCCAACAGCTAAAGAGGCTTGTTGTGAGTGCGACTCTTCGCTGTGCTGATAGTGCTGTAGTGAGTGTAATGTCTCTGTCTCCCACAGAGTAAGGGCACCATGCATTATGGGCTGGTGATAGTCGGCCACTCTCTTGGTGCAGGCACTGCTGCTATTCTCTCCTTCCTGCTCAGACCTCAGTATCCCACACTCCACTGCTACTCTTATTCTCCACCTGGTGGCCTCCTAAGGTAACTTAGCCTGTTTCATTTTATAAAAGTGAGCCCAGTTCTGTTCTAAGAATTGAAAGAAGTCATTCGATGCTTAAATGAGGTAGAATTGTTATGTTTATGTTTTGAAATGGAGTGTTTTTGTTTTTTTAAAGGAACCATTCGCATGTCACTACTGCACAATAAACACCTCTTATTTAAGTTGCTTGTTGCATCTTAATTCTAAATCTCTGAAATGTCCTCTAGAAGAGCTCATCTGATGTATTTGTTTGATGTTTTGTTTAAATAATCACATGTAAAATGCACGTGAAACACTGCTGGCAACTGTAAAACCTCTATCGGCTTCATGATTGTTTCCTGTTTTTACTTAGAAATGTTAACAATGTGAGTAGAGATAATTATCTCTATTATATTTATGTTCTATTTAAAGCTGTCAAAAATAGTTGACGACTTTGGAAAGAACCACCAGAGAATTGTGACCAACAACCAAAACATGTTAAAGTCCTAGAAGAGCATTTAATGTTACCTTAGCGCTTATTAGATAAAGAGTCTACGGGGCTACATGTCAGTTCTGTGGTAATGAAATGGACTGTGAACACGTTAGGCAGTTAGATGAGTTCACTTTCAGCCTGGCTGCTGTGAAAATGGATTTTGAGGTTTTGCATGCCACAAATATGCAATGTTATCCATGCTTTTATCGATGAAAGATGCATAGTACAGAATCACATTACCCTCATTGCACTGCACTGCGTCTTGCACAGTGAACTTAGCATTGTTCAGTAGAGCTAGAATAAAGACTCCAAATGCTTTAAATTATAAATTGTGTCACTCCAGTGCTATGGGGGTAATAAAAGTAACATATGACGAAGCTCATTTTGCACCATGTAGAATAATGTGATGTTAGAAACTGAGATTGAAAAGCTATTTGCCCCCAAGATTGGTTCTGTTTTTCTTTATTTTTTACAATTTTACACATTTCAGATCATGCTTATGTCATGATGGTCTAAAATTTAAATGAAAGTAAATACATAATGCATTATGATTTTTTTTATTAGGGGTCGGGGAAGCTCATGGATCAGTAGTGTGATGACAGTTCTCAAAAAAAAATCCAAAGTTGGAGTGTCTAGCCAGCAGTCTGTGACACCAACCTAAGACCACTGGGGTTATGCAACAGGACAGGGATCCTGTTGCATATGAGCATGAAGCTATTTATATTGTACCTATGAATAGTTTTAAACAAAATGACCGAAATCTTTTGGAAGAAAAAATTTCAATGTTGCTAAATTATAAAGTAACAAAAAAGTAAAAGTAGAAGAAAAGCATATGTGGGGCAAATACCTTTTCACAGAGTTTTAGTTCCTTTTAAGGAAGAAAATTATGCTGTTGAAAATCAGAAATGCTGCAGTTTCAGTGTGTTTCATATCAAATTCTGGATTAGTCTGAGTTCATTAAAGTTGTATTGTAAAAAAACAGATAATCCCTTTGTGCATGAATTTATTAAAGTGCAACTGTTTTGCAGAAGCAGGAAGTTGTCCTTTTGGCTCAGACCCGTCCCACTCTTCACACAAGTTGTTTACGTTATTCAAGTTTCTCATGTTGTCTTGTTTGCCCAGTGAGGATGCCATGGAGTACTCCAAAGAGTTTGTTACATCTGTGGTATTAGGAAAAGACCTCGTACCAAGGTATTTCTACTAATGGATTAAATATATTGTGATTAATTTCCAACAGTATTACCGCTAAAGCCTCTTGTCTTTCATAGGCTCGGCCTGTCCCAGTTGGAGGGTTTTAGAAGACACCTTCTGGAGGTCTTACAGAAAAGTAACAAGCCAAAGGTAATTTCAGTTTTTGTAATATAAAAGATTACTCTAACTTAACTTTGACATTTTTTGGGGGGTCAATTAGTCCCACATAAATACAGTTTTATTAACCAATTATATAACAAGCTGCTTTATAAAGAAACAATGAATAGTATTAACTTGAAAAGTAATATCTGTATTTTTGTGACAGTGGAGGATCATTGTGGGAGGCACCAAATGCATCCCCAAATCAGAGCTTCCAGTAGAAGATGACGATCCTCCATCTCAGCCTGCAGCACCCCCCAGCAGTCGTCTATGGCTACACCCCAGTGACCTGAGCATTGCCCTCTCAGCCTCCACTCCTCTCTACCCTCCTGGCAGGATCATCCATGTGGTGCACAACCATCCACCAGAGTCATGGTCAGAAAACTATTCAAAAAGTTCTAAAAACAATGCAGTTCCAATACATTTTGTGAAGATTTTGAAGATGTGCATTGGTGGACATGAGTCGTGCTTTTTCTTAATGTCCTGTCTTTTGTAATCAAATTGTCAACTCACAAGTATGTTTGGACTGAAACATGAAGACATGCACCAGGTTTTGTAATATTTATTTGAAACTCGAGTGCTTACCATAAAAATAATGTCCGAAACACATTAACAGTATCTAAATCCTAAACCTAAAAGTTTAGGATTTAGAAAGTCCAGCTAAGGTCAAAGAGAAGACATGAGATATACATCAAGTCTCAGTTGTTTAATCTACACTGCCAATGTTTGGGGCTCATGTCTCCTCTGTTGAAGGGAAAAATGAATGCTCTGAATGTAGCCATATACAAGAACTAAACTGAAACTGAGTGAAAAATCTGTCATCCTTTCAAGCTTGGAAAGCTTTTATGTCACATAAAGGACGACTGGAGATTCTTTGAAGTAAAATAAAAAATAAAAAAATTGCTGAAAACATTTTTCATTGTAGAAAATATCAAAATAACATCTACTGCTGTTTCAGACAAGCATTCTTTTATTCATTTTACTCACATACTTTTGGACATTTATGTAAACGCTCCAAGTCTCAATTCAGAGCATATCTCATTCACACCAAGATTGCATTTATTATGCAGATTGTAAGAACAGAGTAAGAAAAAATACCCAACAAGCTTCCTTTTAGAGTTTTATGATCCAATCTTCAACACATTCCTCTCTGAATAGTTTTTTCCTATGTACTTGCTAAATTTCACAAAAACGTTTGTACTTGCCTTTTTCAATATGTTGAGAAAATCGATATGTGTTGTGAATTTGATGGATTTCTGCCTCTCTAGTTGTGGACAGGAAGAGCCGACATACTCGGCGCTGTGGGGAGACAACAAGGGGTTCAACGAGGTCATCATATCGCCGGCCATGCTGAACGAGCACATGCCCCACATGGTTATGAAGGGCCTGAACAAGGTCTGTTTCATTCTTTGCATGTTTACATTTCTCTCCAAGGGTGTTTTTCAAATTGTCCTTCCAGTTTTGCTCTTGACTTCCAGTGCTGGGTAATAAAATTGGTGGTGAACATGTATCAGATGCTTCTAAGATAAAAGATAATGTGTTTTTTTTGCTATAAATGGGAGTAACTTGAGTTGTAGAATGACAGACTGTCGTATACAGCAGAAGGTTGAACATATCTACCATGTTCTTAAAGCACTGAAAAGGATTGATCAGCCTTTTAATTCCATTAAGATTATCTGATTGCTTTCTAATATAACTGTATCTTATGTTTTCTAGTATTGCGCACAGGACGTAAATCCTTTAAAATATATTTTAACTTGATAGATTTTGCTTTTCTAATGTTTTAGTCCACACATTTTTTTAACTGTATGCAGAAGCAGTAGAAAGTGTTCAAGTTTATTGATAGGTTTATTTGTGCATGTTAATCCCTAACCCACAACTTCACCTTTTTGTCTTTTTTTTTTTTTTCTCTGTCGCTCCTCAAAGCATGGGAACTGTTCTGTCACAGTTGGTTCGTGATCTTCTCTGGTTCTTCTAGGATGTTGAACATCTGTTTTGATAACGAGATGTCAATGTGTACTGTATGTCTGCATGTGAAGGATCCAACTACGGGGTTTGCACTTTTTGTGGCTGGAGACTTTATATCTCTGTCTGTGTATGGGTGTTGTAAGTTCTGTAGGTTAGTTTGATTTTGGATGTGTGTATTTGCCTTTTGTTCCCAGTTTTTGGTGTGATATTTCTGGTGTTTCAACAGGTACTGGAACCATTTTGTCCCCCTGCAGAGCAGAAAAATTTGGAACTGGAGGAACTGGAAGTCAGTCAGTCATCCTGCAACACCAGTTTGATTATAACCCCACAAAGAGAGCTAACCCCCAGACTTCTTCCATCTGATACTTCCTCCATCGCCCACAAACACCTGTCTGGCACTGAATCCCACACAGAAAATGAAGCTGTCCCCTTCCGTCCAACCGACCACACTTCTCTCTCTTTTCCAGATGCCGAGTCTGTTTCTCCACCTCCTCCTTTGTCAGGGTGCACCTCTTCTTCCCAGCCGTGCTTGATGTCTGTCGTTTCACTTTCTAACATCTCCTCACACCCTCACACAGGAGCTCTTCCAGATGAAAATGATTCATGCTTACCAGCAAAAACCAAATCTGTGCCATGCATCCATTACTCTAATGAAGATGTGATGCCTACCCATCTTTTTGAAGGGCAGTCTTTTGAGTCAAACTCCACTCTTACTGAAAATGATTCGCTCAATGTAGCATCACAGAGCTCCTTGCAAATTCCAATGGTTTGCAGTTTACTGTAAGATAAGGGAATCTGTAAGATTTTATAACACTCAGTATTAAAGCTATTTCTCAGTTCAAATGCCAATTTAAGCACTTAGTTTAATTGTTGCTTACTTGTGATGTGATGAAAAGGCCAGATAGATTTGTTACTGTTTTGGTGTTGGCTTTTAGGGCAACTTTAGAAGTAACTTTTTTAAAAGAGAGACCTTCCCTTTCCTCCCACTATAAAAACAACAAAAGACCTCTCAACAAAAGACTAGAGGAACCCCAGTGGTAGTAAAGTTGAGACTAACTTGTAGAAGTCGTCCATTGCTTAGCTGCATTTTCCACATAAACCAATGGTTAAATACATCAAGGCATCGCAGCTTTTTTGGGGAAAAAGTAGAAAGTGGGGAGATTTAACTGACAAGTTTACAAGGGTTGGGCAATTACTGTTTTAAATGTGAGTGAGGAAAAGCTTTGAAATTAGGCCACAAATTTAGGGTGTCGTTTGTAATGTGCTTCTAACTTATTTTAAAGACATTTTTAACTATGTTCTATCTTTTCTGGTGACGTTTAAAAAAATAACTTTTGATTCTTTTCCAGCCTTTTGTCTGCCACTGTACATTCAGCCAAGAGCCTTGGTGCAAAATTTGTGATGCTTGTTCCACAATCTAACAATTTTTCATTGTGTTCAGAGTTTCCATGGTAATGTAATTTCTTCCTCATTAACTGCTCTTTTTTTCCACCACTCTTGGTTAGGTTTTTCAGTAAGTGCAGCGCTTCTTTCTGGATAATTATTCCCTCATTTAATATTTTCAAATATTCAACTTTTATCAAGTTTTATTCACAGAGAAAGGTGGAAAAACAAACTGATCAGCTTTTTTGCTCATTTCCCACAAAGTCTACATGTTTCTTTAAAAAATACACACTTACTTGGACTTGGTATAAACTCAATGTTTAGACTTACATATTTAAATACTGAAAGGTGGAAAAACACTTCAAATGTTGTGTCATTTAGAATATGAACCACTCAAATGTGCAACTTCTGGGACTGCAGTACAACCTCATCATTCATGCATCATTTCTGCCATCAGTTGTCTCATTCGGCATTCAGTTACAAGTGATGCAATAGTTGTTATTGGTCATGGATATTTGCAGTAGTTTATCCCTTGCATCAATAATACATCATTATTGATGGACTGAAATGATAGGGGTTGCACGTTGCCAAATAACATGTTGTTTTAATGCTCCCTACCCTTCTATATAACCAAGTGACTTATTTTAATAGCATTTAAATTACTAAATCGTATCTGTTGTATTTTATCTCTGTCGCATGTCATTTTAACACTTCATTTTTCTGTGTGTATGTTTGTTTTAATGTATTAATTCATTAAAGTTTACTAAACATTTGTAATTTTGGTGTTTGCTCTGTTACTACTTTGTAGAAAAAAGGGATTTTATTTATTTATTTTTTAAGCACACAAAGTTGAAATATGTTTTGTTATTGTATCACAGGAGTATTGTGGGCCTTGAACAGTTCTCCCTGAGGTCTCTTGTTTACTGTGTGTGGTTAATGTCATTTTGAGCAGGTTGTAAGCTATCTTTTAGATTGCACTTTCATTTGTATGAATGCTACTTTTTTTTAAAAATCAGATGCAAACATGTCTGGTCTTTTGTCATTTTGGGACATTCGTTGAAAGCATTTTTTGTCCTGGGGGTAATCTAAAGGCTTTTTAAATGCATTTTAGGATTTTTATGAGTGAGTCTGCTTGTAATTTTTATTAAAAAAGACTTGAACAAAATAAGTAATTTGATGAATATGCCAGTTTTTTTGTGGTTGTTTTCAGAAAGTTCCTTGTCATTTCAAGTGATAAACTATTTTATTTTCATCTGTTTTCACTTGCTTGGCCACTTTTTCAACTTCTCCATTGCACATCCCCCAAACCTGTCACCATTTATCTCTGACGTCCTCTGAAGTGCGCGTGTGTGTGTGCCTCTGTGCTAATAACAGGTTCTGGAGAACTACAATAAAGGAAAAACGGCTTTGTTGTCGGCAGCCAAGATTATGGTGAGCCCCACAGAAGTAGATCTGAACCCTGAGACTTTGTTCATGGATGCAGCTTCTCAGGAGCCGACACCCACAACAACCCACCATCGCAGAAACAGCAGCGTTCGGTTAGTATGCCGGGCACTGTTTTAAGTGTGCTTGAGCCTCGAAGAACATGTGAAACTTCATCCTTAGCCTGTAGCTTTAGTTTAACCATGTGGTGCTAAGAGACATACTACTGATACTAACTACTATTTTGTTTTCTCAAATTATTGTCTGTCTGTTTAAAAAAAAAAAAAAAAAAAAAGAGAAAAACCTTTGTTACGGTAAGCAAGGCATGTTAGTACTAACTCTGCACAATATGATCCCCTCTCTCTTGCACGCCTGCACGCTGTCTATCCACAGAGCAATTGTAACGTATGGTAGTATTCAATTTCCACCTCGCCCTCTCTGGTTCAGTCCTTGTCCCAAGTCAGTGTGAATTTCTGATAGTAGTAATGTTTGAAATCTGATTTTACCCTTTGGATATGATGCTAATCCAAGAGCTTACATGCACTACTAGCACACGCTCCATGGGTGCCTCTCATTATGCAAACGTTTATCCTTGTTTGAGATACGCCATGTAAGGAGGTTTAAAAGAAATGACATGATATGAAACATCCTTTCTTTGAGTTGTTTTGTCATAAAAATAATATCCTCTTCATGGACACAAGGAAGCATGAGCAAAATGATCAGCACCCCTGGTCCTTTTAGTCTGATGTCTGTGTGTTTTCTTCCATCGACCTAATATGTTGCCTTGGGCACATAGTTTGGAGAATGTAGATATAGTGCCAATACTAACACCTGTTTCCCTCCCTTCTTTAACCCGCCAAAAGTTGTTTTGACCCACTTTTATTGTCTATCCTGTGTTCTGGGTCCCCCACTCTCCTCTTGTCCTTGTCATCCCTCTCCTGCCCTCTCTTTTCCTGTCCTCCAGTTCGTGTGCCCAGTCTGAGATATCTCTGGATGGTTTCTCTGAGTGCCCTCCTCCCCCAGTTCCTGTAGTGTTGCGTGGAGCACGCGAGCGCCTTGCGGTGGAGCTGAGGGACCGTAAGGCACCACTGGCCGTCATGGAGAGTCTCTCAGATGCAGAGTCTCTTTACAGCCTGGATTCTCGGCGCTCATCAGCGGCCTTCAGGGGCTCGCCGATGTTGGGTAGCCTACCTTTCCCGTTGGATGCCCCAATACCAGAGGAGAACCCATCTCTCAGCTCTCGTACTGAATTGTTGGCTGCAGATTGCCTCTGCCCGGCAACACCAGAGCACCTAGGTGAAGTTGGACCCTTCTTTACCCCACACGAATCCAGATCCACTCCAGATTACCCTATGAGGCTGTCTCCTGCCACACCACGCTACAGTGGACCCCATTCCCCAGCTCTTTTAAATCAGTGTGTTCAGCCTTTCAAACATGAGTCTAATGCAGCTCCAACAATGGTTAGTGATGGGGATCAGATACCTGGTGTCTACAGCCCAGGGAGCACTCCAAATACTCCACTTAGCCCACAGATTGACTCTAGACTAATGGATAGCAAAAACGAGGACTTGGAGCTGGAGATGACACAGAACATGTTGGGTGAAGAAACCAGTCTAGCCCTTTCTACTGCTCCACCCCAGCTAACAAATGGGAACCCCAGTCAGGCTGTGCTAGAGTTCGCACAGTACTTAGATTCTCTCTTCAGACTGGACGGCAGCAGCTCACCTCCTCTGGACCTGTCTGATGGGGAGTCAGAGTCGGGTAGGGGTTCTTTTGGACAGGGTGAATGTCTTGGAGATGGACAGCACCTGGATGATGCACAGCTGCTGGCCAGAGCAACACTCGAGCCTAACCTTGTTCCCAAGCCTCCACGCACTTTTGCTGGATCTGCTGATCCCTCTTCAGGCATATCATTGTCCCCATCCTTTCCTCTCTCATCCTCTGAGGAGCTCAACGATCTTTCGCCAAGCGAGGGTGCCCCGCCAACCATTCACTCCCTACGAACATCCAGCCCATGTCACTGTCCTGAAGAGAATACACTATCATCAATGGTTTAATATGCTCTGAAGGCTCTGTTGTGCTTTAAGTCGAGAGGTCTGGTGATTCAAACTTTCAAACATATCACAACACACGCATGGAGTGGAATGCAATCACTCATCAGAGATCCAGTGACAGAACTTAAGGGACCAACAGGTACACCATATCCATTCTTCAGGTGTCCCCTTTGAACTCAGGGGACATTTTCACAGTACTGCAATGACAAAAAAGAAGATACCTCTCTCTGCATGCCAGGGGGCTGTGCTGCTTCACAACTGTAGCTTCACAATGCCAATCCAGAACAATATCGTCTGACCCACATGGGAACATTTCTGCATTTCATCCAGTCCCTGATTTAGCAAATGCAAAGGGAGAATCGTTAACTGAGCAGGAAATCTGAAACTAATGCTGTAGAAACGGTTAGCAAAGGCACATCATCTGGGTTGGTGTACCGGACCTCTTCCTGCATCTTCAGCAGTTCTGAAAGCTTGTACAGCTTTTGTTTTGTTTTATCTATTTTTTTTAAATCCAGAATATGAAGATGGGACATATTTGTTTATAAACAGAAGTGAAAAAACAATAAGAAACGTTCCTCAGGTCTACAAAGAACTGACTTGGAGAAAGAGAGTGTGTTATGTTGGTGAGAATACATGTGTCTTAAACATAAAGTGATTGTGACAAAGTTATTACAGATGCCTATGGATGTTTTTAGAGTCTTTTGGTTACACTTTATAATGCATGACAACTTTTTTTTATTAAGTTATTCCGATGGAGAACTTGTCACTAAGCCACTTGACATTTTGTTACTATTGCACACATATTGCTCAGTTTACCCCTTTTGCCAAAAAAGAAAAGATAACAAATTGTCTTGCCAAATGTATTTATGAAATGTAATTTTCTATATGTCTAAGGATACTACTTTATTTAAACAGGCTCAGTTCAATATTTCATTTCAAGTTCTATCAGTTCCCATCTAGACTGTTACACAAAAACATGTAGACAATGTCATCTTGACATTAAAACGCTGCCATACCTTTCACGTAAAAAAAAACAAGACAGCTGCACGTTGTTTTAGAGCTAATAACAAATTGTCTTAAAATTGCTGTGTAATTTTCTTTAAAAATCTCTTAGCAATGTGCCCAGGTCAGAGTTTGCATGCTTTATGCATTTAAAGTAGCATGGCTTGTATAGAACAAGTCTTGTCATCAAGTCACAGTAAATACGCTCTGAACGTGTCCAGAAATAATCACCATATCTCAGCCATCATGAGAGGTTAATTAGAAGTTAAAGTGTATCAGGACATCATTTTGTTTTCCTGTTCTGAAGGTGCTTTCAGTTTTAGAGGTCAAAGTGTTTACTTCCCTTTAATCCGGTTCATCATCCATGAAGTTGGACTGAATTCACGAATGACATCAAGTTGTCTATATCACTTTGGGTGTGACAAGTTGCTCATGTTTTGCATTCTTTAGTACAGTAAATGTTTTCACATTTAACGCTATATTTAATGGTTTTATTATCCTGCAACAGATTGGTTTGATGTCAGTGTTTTCTTATCTCAGTTTTTAGGGAAGCTCTTCCTAAATGCAAGACGTTATCTATAATTAAGCCTTTGTTCCCATGTTTGTCAGTGGCATGTAAACATTTTGCCATAGCTGGCGCACAATGTTTTTTTTTAATTATTTTTTATTTTTTAGTTTTCACAAATTCTTCAAAGTGATGAGGCATGCTACAGACCGACATTTGGTGCCATGCCACTACCAAGTCCGAGTCTCACTAGCTATCTGCACAACTTCTTTAATGATATCTGCTGTGATCGCTCGCAGCAGACTGGTCAAGCCAGTTTAAAATCAGGCATTACCTACACTATTATGACAGTCCTGATAGACACACTACTGTTGGACCAGACAGTTCCTTCTAGCAGCAGCTTTGTTTGCAGTTGTTCATACACTAAACTCTGCAAAAAGAAAGTACCATTTTTCCATTGTGATGTGTACAGCACTGTCTTTTATGTGTACTTATTTATGCAGATGTCTGTAAGATGAATTCCAAGAGTCATGTAGAGAACAACTATATAACAATAAGACTACCTGAAAAGATCAGTACTGACATGTAGGAGAAAAAGAAGCTATTTATTCAGACTATTGGCAGATACAAATTTGTTTACAGTATATTGAAAAAGAAATAATTCAACTCTGTCTTGTCCATGTTTACCTGGTTTGCATCCCTTCCTTTCCTGCCCCACGATGAGAATGTATTTAAACCCTTTCCCTCACTGCCCTGCCTGTAATGGAATAAACTACAAACTATGAGAGAAAACCACAAGTTTCTGTCATAACTATTTTATAACGGTTGCATCTCAGAAATTCAGAATGTCAATTAAATTCTAAATTAAAATATTGCATAAGACCAATTAAGAAATAGATGGCCTGTTAAAAAGTATCCTCATGCACTGTACAATATATTAGGACACCTTTTGCAGGAATTAATACTGGAATAAATACATTTTTACAATGATATTCTACTTTTTGGGATGCAAATGTACATGCATTATTTTTAGTGTGTTACTGACTGCAACTTGCATCCCTAACAGGGTTAAGATGAATATCTGAATATTATTTATCATTTAGTTTACTAGAAGTAAACTAAGAGATTAAAAACATGCTGAAATGCAGAGGCACATGTAAACGTGTGAGTTTTGATACCAAGTACTCTGTACTTTTGTATGAGGAAACGATTTCTCCCTAAAATAGCTTGTGTTTTGGTTGATGCTGTGTCAGTGGTTTTCGAGATGCTGAGTGCAGATATATTTTGAGTGAAGTACAACACGAGTTGCTGGAGCTTTTTATAAGTTAGTGTGTAGGTGCAGCATATTATTATTGTACGCTATAACTAATACAAGCTGAAATACTGCAGAACATTATTGAGAAACCTGGCATGGATGAAAGGATTTCTTTTATATGAAGCCAGTGATTATGCGTCACAAAAGTAGAATTCTTATGATTCTTGACCCACTAATGACATGAACAGTCTCGTCTTTTTTTAATCCTCATTCGGTGTTACATATTCTGCTACATTACTGACAAAGGGTGTCTGTGAAATGTATGCCCTCTGCCCCAAGCTGACTTGTAGTAGCACAGTCAAAGCTCTGTCTTCACTCAGTGCTACAGCAAAAATGCACAAAAAACCCCAGCCTTTTCTATGCATATTTTAATGTCAGATGATTCTCTAACAATTGCTCATTGCTGATTCCATTTATTTTAACGTGTGTACATGGCATTAATGCCTTCTTATAGATCTCTTCAGTTTTTGCTGTTTCTTTTGTCACACCAATGTTTTAAATCATCAAACTAAATTTACCAAGTGACAAATATAACCTGAGTAAATGCAAAACAGTTTTTAGATTATTATTTCATTTATTAAGGGGGGGATACACTGTAGTAGTACAACCAATAACAGTATGTACATATGACTTTACCAAAATAGCAAACATGGGTTATGTGGAAGCTAGAAAATCTGACAAAAAATGACATGTTTTTCTAATTTAAAAAAAGAAAAGCTTGATGATCCTCAAGACTTATTTTATGGACTGTAAAATATGTTTGTCCAAACACATCTGGCATAAAACTGGTATAATTTTAGGCCAAACATCATAGTGACACAAACATGATTGTGATAATCTGTGGCAGCTTTGCTGCTTCAGATTTGAGAGGACTTACTAAAGTCAATGCATCCATTATTTTTGCTCTCTACCTGGAAATTGAGATCAAGAGGAAGAATGTTTGTGATCCTATAAGCTCAATTGCATTTGGGCTTTGCAGCAGGACAATGACTCAAAGCACACACAAAAAAATTCTGCTCTCAATGTTGCATAAATTAAGGCTACTAAATGTCTGGACATTCAATTCATTCTAAAAAAAAATCAGATTTAAAAGTTTGTTAGGTTTTCATATGGTGCCATAATTTCCATTATGAAAGAAATTGTAATTTTATTAATTCTGCATTTGCAGTTGCTCAGATTATGTTTGTCAGATTTGGTTGACCTAAAATATTGAAGTAGAGAGAAAATTATAAAAGGTTTATCACCAGTGTCCAGATGCATAAATTAAATTATGAATTTATGTGACAGTTTTGCAGTAGTTTGATTGAGACAGCTGGACAGACTGGCGATCTGTCCAGGGTGAACCCAGCCTCTCGCCCGGAACGTTAGCTGGAGATAGACACCAGCACCCCTCCCGACCCCACTGGGGATAAGGGTGTTAAAAAATGGATGGATGGATAGATGGATGATTGAAACAGAGCGATATACTTAAGTTGCAAATGGGCATTGCAGGCCATTGTCATTAGATGTAAAATTATCATATTTTTAAATTTCAATTACATCTAAGGTAAGTTTCCAGCATACTGCACAGACCCCACAAAAAACAGTTTTTTTTTATAAGGAAAATAAATCAATAAAACTAGCATTTCTTAATCATTTTTGGACTATTCCTTCTTGCATAGTCTTGTAATGTAGTGTATCTAAATTGTGTCTGCTGGTAAGCTACTGGAAAGTAGCAGCTTTTCAGAACTAATGCAGATGTTGTAATCCTTAACTTTTGTAATATTTAAATTATGAATGTGCAGTTATGTTACTTAAAAAAATTCCATCCATGAAATATTAAAACTAATTAAAGCAGTTTAATTAGTTTAATATTTTGCATTAAACCTTTGATAATATTGGGTATTATGCACAGTTATATTTTTTTAAAGTGTGCATATATTTTCATCACTTTAGCTTTTACTATCAGTTAAGTGTACATTTGTCTGCTTTCCAACCAGAGGGAAGTGCTCTCCTTAGCTTTAGGGTTGAGAGGAATCTATCAGAGGCAAAGAAGAAGAACTTCCCTCAAATCCCGGAAAGGCTAGCGTTAGCTTGCATAGGTTAGCATTAACACGTTTTGTTTTGTTATTGTACCTTGTACTCTCACTGCGGCGATGGATGAGGACTGAATAGACTCTTCTGTTCACCGTCTCGGTATGTGAATAGTTTTCATATCGAAGGATAAGACAATTATTACTTTGCCTTCATTTTCCCCCCTCATATTTGTTGTTGACCTAAACAGCTGATTTAGCCAACCGCTAGCTGCTGTTAGCCAAAATAGTGTTCTAAAATGTCAGCGTCAAAATGTATCGTTGGTTCTAAGTCACTTTATTTAGTTCTTAATTATGTAATTACTCTAAACAACTGTTAATTTGTTGGCATCTTGCTGAACGTGTCTTCTGGTGTTTGCATATTGAGCAAACGTAAGCAATTAGTCCAGTATTAGCAACGGATCTATACCGCGTCTATCGGAACATATTGTTTATTATGCTGAAGTTCCTAAGCAGATGTTCCTTTATTACAGCTGCTGGTCTGACGGAGGGGCATCCGCCATGTATGCCACGGGAAAGTACAGCTCTCGGGGCCCTGCTCTGATCCCGCGAATGAAAACCAAACATCGCATCTACTACATTGCCCTCTTCTCCGTTGTGCTGCTCGGACTGATTGCCACCGGGATGTTCCAGTTTTGGCCTCATTCTATTGAGTCCTCAGCCGAATGGACACTTGAAAAGGGGAGCGTGCATGACGCTCCTCTTATCCGACTACCTGCATCCAGCCCCATACCTGAGAGGGGGGACCTTAGCTGTCGGATGCATACCTGTTTTGATGTATATAGATGTGGCTACAATCCAAAGAACAAAATCAAGGTAACTGAAATTGTCAGATCTTTTAGATTCAGTATTTATTTTGTGTTCAGTTTTGATTCAAAACTGATTTAAATGTTGTGTGCAGGTCTACATCTATGCTCTTCAGAGGTTTGTGGATGAATTTGGAGTTCCCATCAGCAGCACTGGACTGTCACGAGAATACAACGACCTGCTCAGTGCAATCTCAGACAGTGACTTTTACACGGATGATGTTACCAGAGCCTGTCTGTTCATTCCATCTATTGATGTGCTCAATCAGAATTCCCTTCGTATCAGAGAGACTGCCCAGGCCCTGGCAATGCTACCCAGGTAAACAATTACAGCACACTCAGCTACTTGTTAGTCTTTGTGAGACCAATAGTTTTCCCTATATGTAGAGACAGAAAATATATATATTTTAAAGATTGTCATAAGTAAATTATGTATTAAAATGTTTTCACAATGTTTTTGTTGCTTTTTGTCCAAGTCTTGTCATCAAAAATTGGCAGCAACATCTTTAACTTCAACTCTTATTAAATTGATAATTACTCAAAAACTCAAAGCCACACTTCACAGTATTTGTTCTGTGTTTCTAATGCATGTTTGTGTTTTGTTTTTTAATTTACATAGGTTAAGCATTTTTATTCTCCTTGAACTAATCTTATTTCTATTTTGGTAGATGGGACAAAGGGATGAATCATTTGCTTTTCAACATGTTACCTGGAGGTCCCCCTGACTACAACACAGCTCTGGATGTCCCTCGAGACAGGTAGCTAAAGTACATTTTGAAATGCATATAAGGATACTCCAATCAAAATCTTTTATTTTTCAGCCAATATTTCATGGAAAAACTTGTCAGAATATATCTTGTTGGCTAAAATAACTGTTTTGGGTTGAAGTTGTTAGCATTATGAACTTTATATTCTACTGCATTTAGTTAGAAGAAATTTCAAATTTATCCTGCTTCAATCCTTTGGCTTCTGTCCTCATCAGAACCATATTATTCACTTTCCCCTTATAATACACTTTACCTCGGTATAGACCAGGGGTCTCAAACTCCAGTCCTCGAGGGCCACAGTCCTGCAACTTTTAGATGTGCCTCTGCTGCACCACACCTGAACAGAATAATTAGGTCATTAAGGCTCTGGAAAACTGATCTACACAAGGAGGAGGTCATTAAGTCATTTCATTCCAGTGTTTTGTACCTGTGGCACATCTAAAAACTGCAGGACTGCGGCCCTCGAGGCCTGGAGTTTGAGACCCCTGGTATAGACTGTTTTCATCAGCTGTTGCAAAATCAGTTACATCAGATAAAGTTATTAAGCTCGAGTTTAATTTTAAATAGTTCTTTCCCCTCAGAAAAGTTGTCCCGTTGCAAATGTTTTGATATAAAAAAGAAGAAGTTGAGCTAGTTTTCTATTTCTGTTTTTCTCCGTTTCTGCCAGAGAACCTTTTTTTTTTTTTTTGGAAACTGATTTATTGTCCTAATTAATTGTTTCAGAGCCCTTTTGGCAGGAGGTGGATTCTCCACATGGACCTATAGACAAGGTTACGATGTCAGCATCCCTGTTTACAGTCCTCTTTCTGCAGATGTTGTGCTGCCTGAACGACAGCCTGGGTGAGCAGATTTCAAATACCAACTTCTCTGGTGTTAAATCATAACTAAATAACCCCTCTACAAGCAAGGTTTTGAGGTTAGCTTCCATGTCATGTCATTGTGGTTTGGTTTTACATTTCTTTTAGACAGATTTGATTTAAATAATTATTTAGGATAACCAGCTGACTAAATATCAGCCGAACATTAACATCTTCTGCATTTCTTGTCTCTTTATCCAGGCCAAGGCACTACTTCATTCTGTCCTCTCAAACAGCAATTCACAGAGAGTATCGTGCTGAACTGGAGCGTTTGAAGGAAGAAAATGGAGAAGCGCTGCTCCTGCTTGACAAGTGTAGCAACCTTTCTCAGGGAGCTGCCTCCGCACGGAAGCGGTGTTACAAAGGGCAAGTGTATGACTACCCACAGATCCTGCAGGTGGGAGATGCAATCCTTTTCCTCTTTGAGTTTTTAACAAATGATTCTTTTGAAAGACTGTGTTGCAATGGGCCTTATTATTAAGATATTTGGGTTTAAACTTTAACTTCACATTGACTGGAATTTTTTTTATTAGTATTTGTTAGTATTTTACATTAATTATGCTAAATCATATTTCCTGGCATGATTGTAACAAAAGTACACATGTTGTTAGTTCTGGGTACTAGCATATCAGTAATGTTATGTCCTTTTTCCAAGTTGTGAAAAACTGAGCAGTCTATAACCCAAAAACTCTACACATGTAAATACAATAAAATAAAACAAAATGGGGGCATTGTTTTACTTTTTCCATGACTATTTATCAAACAGTATCCAATAAATTGCTAGTTTATTTTACACTATGCTTTATTACTGAAACACCTCAAAGCTGCACTCACAGTACTATAGAATCATGTAAAATTACCATACATGTGGCTCAGCTGAAGTGAGCTTTGTAGTTTTACCGGTCAGATACTAGAGCTCCATGCATAACATTCTCAAATAAGCTATTTATTTCCCTGTAGTGAAATTAAGTCATCTAATCCACTTTGCTCTTTAAAACTTATTGAACTTTGGAAAGCGCATGGTTGAAAGATATATTCCAGTTTATTAGAAATGATGCATCTACTTCCATATCTTTTTGGTCAAAATAGACCAGATTAAACATAAACGCCTTGTCTGACATTTGGTTTGTCTCCACAGGAGTCATCTTTTTGTGTGGTTTTGCGAGGGGCACGCTTGGGTCAAGCTGCTCTCAGTGATGTGCTGCAGGCTGGCTGTGTCCCTGTCATCCTGGCCGACTCCTACATTCTTCCATTCTCTGAAGTGCTTGACTGGAAAAGGTCTGCATGAATCTTAATATGTTTAGGGGTTTAGAGGTAGTGTGTAGTGTTTATATATTTTTAATTTCACCTATTTATTTTGTCCTTCCTGCACAGAGCCTCTGTGGTTATTCCAGAAGAAAAATTGTCAGAGATGTACACCATCCTAAAGAGCATTCCTCATAGACAAGTCGAGGAAATGCAGAGACAGGTAAAAACCACTTTGTAGAGTAATTAAAACAACTCACTTTTTTTTTTTTTTTTAAAGTATTATAAATTTAATTGACAAAGTAGAAATGAGTGTTGTCACTACATTGGGAAGTTGTGCAGTTAATAGAGGTGCCTGTGTTTTAACAATTCAAGCTTCTGCGCCAGGTCTCCTTCTGGAAGCCAAAGCAAATTTTATGAGACGCACAAAAGACAGGATTTTGGATTCAATCTTCTCTTTTTATAAGTTTGAATATCCTCTCTTACTCACTCTGGATTTTAAAAGGCTCATAGAAGATTTAACTGTTTATTTTAGCCCGAGTGAAATTCAGGGACTGAGACTCGCTCTCTTTTCACTTGATATCTGCCCTAAGCCACAATAAACAGCGCTGAAAGCGGCAGTGAGAGTAGTGCACTACTTCAGCTGCTCCTCATTCTCTTGTATCAACTCTTGTCCATTTACCAATTATACTGGCCAAACAGACATTTTAGGCCAGAAACTCAGAGATGGGCTTGGATTACACCATAATAGCTCAAACACATGGCTTGCTCTTAAGGTTGAAGAATTTGCTGGGGGTAAACTGCTGTGGATAGCTCACAGCTATGTCAACCACTAAAACAAGCAGTAATGCACCAGTGTGTCTTCACATCGTAGAAAAACGCTGTTTAAGCAAATGTATCTTACATTTCTCCTAACTGATCAAAGTGAAAGGATTTGTTAATCAAAATCTTTAAAAATAGTCAAAATAACTTGTGTAGAATTTGTTTAATACACTTATACTATAAGTGTTTTCGTATTTGAAAAGATTGGCTCACTACGCTAATGTCCAACAGATTATTTTTTAAAAATGGCACATTCTTCAGATTTTTTATTTAACCAATTAAGTGTTTTTGTACATTAGTAAAAATACATAAAAAATGGAAATAAACAATTTAGTTTAATTTTTAAATAAGATATATATGTAAATATATATATATATATATATATTTTTTTTTTTTTTTTTTTGTTGTTGCTAAAATCCATTAACTTAGCATTCCCTTAGTGTGTGCTTGATCATTTGTAGCAAAAGATGCATCTGCAGATAAACAGAATGGTTCAAACATCAATATGTGAAAATCAATAAATACAGTGTAGATGTAATCTGCTGACTATTTTTATATTACCTGATTAATAATTTAAAAAAGCATACATATATATGTTTTGTACAGTCTTGGCATAATTACCTTAAAATGTATTTTTAAAGGTTGTATTCTGCAGTTAACAATCAATCTATTACTAAATTAGTTGAACAATTATTTCAACAATCGATTCATCATGATTAATTGTTTCAGAAATAACATACACATTTAGAGGCCCATTGACAGCCTTTTTAAAACATGGCAAAGCCAGTATTGACTAAATCTGCTCAGTTTGGAACTAGTCAAGTTTTTGATTATGTGTGACTTAAACTCCTGCAGCTGCTTGTAAAGGTTATGAACATAATTACAGTCACATTCCCCAAACGTTTAACATGGTAAAAAACATTATGAAAATCAAACATTTAAGCTCCGAGCGGCTAGGCAAAAAGATTTTAAATATAGAAGAACTATTGTAGTTCTTGAGTTTTGCCAGCAGAGGGCTAAAGAGTCCATGTTTTTGTGGCGTTTGAATATGCAGTAAGATTAAAAATGAATAAGCTAACATGTTAACAGGACATGTAATTTAAAATATTTGTCTTGTTAATTTTCTCTTTATAAGATTTTGTTTAACTTATTTTATATTTTTTTGAAAGACTAAATTTTACATTTTGTTCAAATATATAAGATACATACGTTTTGAGATCATATAACTCATTTAGATAATTTATTTGAAAGACAAAAATATATGTCCATTCTGAACAATTTCGATAGTGCTCAAGTAAAGCCGTCAGCCCAGATTATTATTTGGGCCATAGACACAAAAGAGTACAGTACTTATTATCCCAGATAATTTACTAGATTATCTCAGCTAAACTCTTTCTGGTGATAAATAAAAGCATAGCCGTAGTGAAGATATACAGGAATTACAGACTGAGCTAAGGATACTTTGTATTTGCTTTTTCAATCTTCTAGGCACATTTTTTTTTTCAATCTTTAGTTGTATCCTGTCGAGGCTTTCTTCCCCCTCTGGTCATTGGCATCACCGCCTTCCTTTTAAAATGCATCAAAAATAAAGAATCAAAGTAGTTGCACTTGAGTCATTTAACATCACTGTTGACGTTAATTTGGATCTTTGAAAACTATACCCACTACATGACTGTCTTTTCTCATGAACACAAATTTAGATATTATCAAAACTTGTTTCTCAAATTACATATGAGATCTGAAGCAAGCCAAGCATTTCTCTCCCCTTGCTTCTTCCTCTACCTGTCGGAAATTCAATCATTACAGAAAATATGGGCTCTAATGTGACAAAATAATTCCTACTTTAATTGTAATCCTGTGAGACCTCAAAGTGTTGTTAATTTTAGCCATCAAGATTGATTCTTATTTGATAAATTATGAGTACCAGGTAGATGTGTTTGTGCAAATTGATCTTTTTTTTTTGTGGATGCAATTGATCATTTGTAAGGAAGTTTAAAATAATGTACATTGCAGTACTCTGGTAGTTTGTTTACTTTAGACAGTGTAGATATCTATCTACGTTTAATCTGCATGTCAATGTATAATGCAGTATTGTTACAACTAGAGAATACGGTTGATGGTAAATTGCTAATATATCTCTTGAAAAAATCTAATTCTCAGAAGAAGCTCAAAGATTTGTCTGAACTGAAAGTTTTGATCAGGCTCTGCTGACAGTTTGCCAGCTACCACTTGCAAGCATGAGGTGTAAATATCGGTCAGGCATTTTGACAATGACATTCTGCAGTTTCTCTATGTATGTTGCCGTGTATTTTCTATTTTATCTTGAACAGTTGCTATATTTAAAGATCACAAGCATCAATAATGAGAGTATTTAAAGCTCCTTAACCCCTTAACTGTCTTTATGACACCAGTGTCCTTTTAGACCTGGTGACTTGCATGTAAGTATTCGGGGGCGACAGTTAAGGGTTTTAAACTTGAATAACCCGATGCCTATTGACATTTTTTTCAATTCATCAGGTAATTGGTCGACCTTTTGTATATTATTTGCCAAAGGTTTCTAATTTTTTTAGTGTGTCTAGTTGGATTTCCTTTTATATTTGTTCTTGGTTCATTTCTCTACATTTTATTTTGGGTGGAAAAAATGCATTCCATTCAATTATAGGTTAAAGCAGTCATAGGGAGATTAGATGATGGTGTTTATCCACTGCTACGATGATGTCTGTCCTTCTTTGCTCATAAAAATTCCCCCTGATACTGGGAAAGGGGGCGGAGCATTGCGATGGGGGCCCCGGAGCCAGTACGATTTTCTTTCTACCTCCTCCCAGTCGGAAAAGGAACTTTCATCACGGGTTGATTTATAGGCCCCTGAGATTAAAAGGTCTTTCTAGATACACTTCAACCCCTGCTGTAAAACTCAACTCTGTTTTTACAGAGTTGAATAATACAGAGTTGAACGAGCTTTTGTTCAGCTCGTTCCTTGCACAGAATTTTGTGATTTAGGCCCTGTTCAAATGTTTACAAAGGGGAGACTCATTAGCTAAAGACATGTGCATGGATTGCATTAGGAGGAAGAAATATTATTCTCTAGCTGTCTGCCGTCTATGTGATGATGAAATATTTATTTTCTAACCTAATCCTATTGTTCAATTGTGGTTCAAAGCTTTATAAACTCCCCGTGTGTTTTTTTTTTTCCCCATCTCGAATCTGACCCCTGGAGTTTGTATAAAGCTTAAATAAAGGCTCATTAGCACACCAATCCAGCTCTCAAATATCATTTCAGAAGCAGTCAGCTTGGCTGCAACAAAACGTATATTGAATTGGGAGTGAGGAATCCAGCACCCTATGTGAAAACATTAAGATATAGGTTGAGAGTTCACTCATCAGAAAGACCGTTATCCCAACAGTGATCTGCTGAAAGAAAACAGAGACAGACGAGAGAGATTTCATAGAGCTTCAAAAGAGCTGTTGAAGGACGAGAGGCTGCAGAGGGGTGTCAAATATTCTGCAGACATGTGGTGCAGGAGGAATCTCCAAATTTTACAGTAATGACATCATACTGGTTCTATCTTCTGCAGGAGCTGTACCAAATAGTGAGGTGACAGAATGAAAACATTACATTTAACAAATAAAAGAAGCACGCACAACATTTAATTCACAAAATGTGAATTAAATTTTGTGGTACTTATTCATGTTTTGCCTTATATTAACATTGATATTTTTATGTATGTTATGACCCTCTGTTTTTTGTTGTTGTTGTTGTTTTTTTTTAAATAAAGTTCTGCCTCAAAATATAACAGACAAAATAGTTGTATATTCATACAAACTTATTTTGGAAAATGTGATTGTAGCTGCCAGGAATGTTTTGGGTGTTTCTTCCTTTTTAGAGGATGTTTTGATAATGCTGGAATTTGGGCAAAACCGTTCTGGAGTTTGTTTGTTTAGAAATCACCAGCTGGAGTATGAGTAACATCTGGTTACTTGTGATTCAACTGCTAATGAGCTCATGTGATTCCTGGGGTGTATATTTTATTTTTTCTTTCATTTGCATTTATAGAACTATCTGCACCAACAATTAGCTGGTGAATTCTACTCATGTTCCTATTTCAAAAACCTCCTGCAGAGTATTTTGTTGTGCAAATCAATACCAATGCTAGCACATATGTTCTTTCTCATTTCTGTTTCTGTTGATGTATTTTATAATTCTCTTCCTTATGTTTTTAGGCCCGTTGGTTCTGGGAGGCCTACTTCAGTTCCATGAAAGCTATCGGCTTGACCACGCTCCAGATCATCAATGACCGCATTTACCCATATGCTGCACGCACTTATGAGCAATGGAACAATCCACCTGTTGTGGTATGTAGGCGTGTATGTGTGTGTGTTTGCAGCTTAGTTGTTTTCTAACCTTAAACTTGACTTTTGTCGTCTTCTGTGATCCAGATACAGTCTTGCCTTCAGCTATGCTCAACCTTTCATTTTTATTCTTAGAAGTGTTTTTTATGGCAGACATCTGAATGACACTTCATCAAGCTTGAAGCCTGTGTCAGACGGTGCCACATGAGCTTCCCCCTCTCTCCTGTGTACTATAAGTCACAGCCTGCAGTGAAGTGACAGTAGATACTGTGTCTCTTTGGAAAGCACCACACATGCAGTGTGCCCCAGGGTTTGGTGTACAACCAGGGAGCTCTGAGGCAGCCAGTTTGTGTCAGCAGTTCTGCAATAGGCGGATGCCTCGTCTGTGGTGAAAAATAAGTTCCTGTGCGTCTTAGTCACTGTGTTTATAGAGAGTATTCTGGAAGAATGGTTTTGGTGTGTGTGTTCAGCTTTGCTTGGTTGTGGCAGCAGACATGTTGGCTGGTGGACCATCTCTCAGGAGTTGTTAATCAGCCTGGTTTAATCTGAAGACTCCTCCAAGCCGTCTGTGGGATAGAGGAGTGTGCAAGTCAGCATGTTTGTGGATACATAAAGTAATGTCCTTGAATTAGTTAAATGTTTGCAATTGCTATAATAGAAGTGACATAGATTCAGTCAGTGCTTTGATTTTTAGAGGACATCTGTGGGGGAACTAATGATGTTTTTTTTTTTTTAGGTTACACTACTGCAGACAAGCAGGTAGTTTGTATTCAGCAGGTACACTTGACTTTTCCTATTTACATGCTCTGTCAGAGCACGCTGACCTCTAGTCCAATCTGTCTGAGTCGTCCTGTGGCCACAAAGTTTTTCCAGAGACAGAGGAGGTTAATTACACCGATGTACAGACCTTTGGCCATTCCTCCCCAAGATGGGAGATGAAGTGTTTTCTTGATGGATTTGGTGAATGGACGGTGAGAAGAACTTGCATACAGCACTATATAAATCAGGCAGACGTTTTTCCGCCTCTCCTCCTCAAGTCTTTCTGTTGGTAATTAAAAGCACATTTCCCAGGACTGCTGGTGCTTTTGGAGTGTGGAATTTTGAAAATATGAGACAAGCTGCCATTTGTTTGCGACTTTCTCATATCAGGGGAAAGATATGCAAAATTTAAAAATTACCTTAATGTATAAGATTTACCTTTTTATTTGCCGGGGCCAGTGACTTGATCTTTATCTTGAAGGTGTTCACATTTTAAAGACTGTTTACTGTTAAATGTATTATGTGTAAAATGTAGAAATGCAAAAAAAGAAAAAAAAATAGGTCACTTAGAGATTTACATTTTTTCTTTGATTTGCCATAAATAGTGATCAGCAGATCAATTGCTTCAAAGCTAAGAGCGCCCCCTGTTTTCAGTCTAAAAATGATTCGACCATTTCAAATTAATGGTAGGGTCACATTCCTTCATGCAAAAACAAGGAAAATATTGTAAATTATTCCTTTTATGTGTGATTGCTGAAAATCCACTTTATATAAAAAAAAAAAAAAAAAGCTATTTAGGTTTAATATTTTCAGGCAAACATAATTTTCAGATTTAGTCACACTCCATTCAGTCTGGTTTCAAATTTCTTTACTTTTGAAGGTCTCTAGGATGAGAGAAGAACCACTCCACTTAAGCAGTTTAAGCAAATCAAAATACTCTTCTGAGGCACTTTTAAAGTGTTAAAAAAAACATACCGCTATGACTCCTTGGTGAATTATTGTGCTGTGGCTTTCTTTTCATCTAATTTATTCTGTTTGACAAATGACTTAAGTGCTCTCAGCCTGTCCTACTCTACTTTTATGCATCTGTATATGTGTGCTTTAATTATTCCTCCCGTCTTTTTGTAGGACAATGTGACAACGACCACAGGAAAGTTTCCACTTGCCAATAAAGTGAAATTTTATTGGTGGTAGGGTGACTTATGTTGTGTAAAAGTGAGCGACTGCGTCTGTGTTGACAGACTTGTGTTGATGTTGTGAAAGGAGCCACATAATCACTCTATGGCCAAGTGGGACCAGAGATGAAATGGGGCTCATTTGAACTTCAAGACACCCACAGTGTTTTTTTTTTTTGTTTGTTTTTTTTTATATAGTTTTGCTAAAAGATTGTCATAAAATGGTGAAAATATTGTTAAGTCTTTTTTGCAGGGTCTAGAAGTAGATCCTGATTTGCCTCATGTTTTCTTGCATTGTTCTGATTGATTCCTGAAAAAGAAAGGTCCAAGTCTTATTTTTGTACATCCACTTAAGAAAACAACCTCAGGATGTAAATTTATTCTCAGCAACTACAGCTTGACATATAGTCCAACTTAAATGGCTTTTTGAAACCTTTTTAAAGTTTTGTATTGGCATCAGAAAACTCCTGTTGCGTTCTTTTTTACTGTGTTATTTGATCTAGCCTGGAGTCAGTGTGACTTTCAGGATTTACTGGCCAAATTTAAAGGGCAGCAATAAAGAAAAGAAAAAACGAGCTTCATACTGATGACTGCAAGTCACAGCCTGATAAACTCTGTTATTTTACTGTTTCTCTTACTTCCAACCATTCCCCATCTCTCTATCTTGCTCGCCCTCTCATGTTTTTTCTGCTTCCCACATGACTTTGTTAAAATGACAATGTAAGCAGAAGGTACACATAAATAAGCGACTTTACTTATTTTCATGCTCCCTCCTGATTTTGCTTTGTACCCAGATGTTTGCTCTGCCCTTTAAATTAAGCATTTTCCCTTCCGTTTCTGGCGTGAAGTGGCGGCAAATATTAGTGGGTAAACAAAAAAAGAGAAAACAATAAATAACAGTGAAAAACCATAAAGCAAAGAGATGAGAAATTCTTACAAGCTAAAACCAGTTTCTGTTAAGTAGATGTGGATCATAGACAGAAATAAAATGCTCTTTAAGTACCATTAAAGTTCTTTCATTCATCACATTAGCAGCTTCACATTATACATTAGGCCTGTGGAAAAACATGATTTACAGTAAAAAAACCATTGATGTGCAGTGCAGCGTGCAAGGGAGAAAAAAAAAAACCCTAACTGTGCTTAAATCCACATGGTGGCTTCCAGTTTCATGTTAGCAGGACTTACAGCTTGCATTAGATTCTTACTTGTATAAAACTGCTCTAATTAGCTGGCAAAATGCTGACGAGAGGAAACTTCATCATTTGGGTCAATTACTTTTAGCATTTATTTAAAACCACTATTTTGACAATGGAGTGCGTTAGCATGTCTACTACCGTGAAGACTCCTGTGGTGTTGGTTGTGACTGAATAGTTGGTGAGGGACCTTTGAATGTCAAGATCAGAGGCGGTGGCACT
This sequence comes from Xiphophorus couchianus, assembly GCF_001444195.1. NCBI lineage: Eukaryota > Metazoa > Chordata > Actinopteri > Cyprinodontiformes > Poeciliidae > Xiphophorus > Xiphophorus couchianus. The sequence continues at coordinate 19,253,545 of NC_040231.1, read as the reverse complement.
TGAGTTTTTTTTTTTTGTTTGTTTAAGATGAATAATTGGCTTTGCTTAGATCCATCTACGCACTTTATTTCTGAAAAATAGATTGTTTGGATCTGGGTGCTTTTCCACGTTGGCCAAATGACAACACCATGGTTAATCCAGTCGTTGCCATTTTCATCTAGACCAGCTTACATTTTTAGACCCATAAACGTGCAGTTTATTCCCACATATTTATCCATTCAATTTCTCCTGTAAGTTTCCTACTTAGACGTCAGTAGTTCTCCAGATAAATGATTTTAAAAATCCAATGTTTCCCCTCTTATTGACCTTTTTTTTCTTCTTTTTTAAAAAAACGTTTTTTATATAATGCAGGGCTTGATAGAAAAACTTTTAAAAAAATTAATTGTTGGTCTGATCCCTTTTGTTGACCAGCTGACTCTTATAACACATTCAACATAATGACTCCCAGGCAAGCCAACACCTAAAGGAGATTTCCTGCTGGTGGATATTTATTATAGTCACCTAACCACATTTCCCAGCTATAAATGGGAGCAGACTGTTGAAAATGGCTTTAAATCATTGCAGAGTGAAGTGGGCACAATGTTTTTGGTGACAGATAAAAAAAAAGGAAAAAAAGGAAGAAGTCCCATAGCAAGTGACTCCTTTTCTATCTGGAAAACTGCATTGTTTGAGTTGATGAATAGTGACCAGTACCCCAGTGTTCCCTATGCTCTTTTATTACATTTATGTGAAACCTAAAAAGGCTCCTAGCCACATTTTTATGATTAAAATATGTATGCTGTCATACCCCTAGAGTTCACAGTCAAGTTAATTACAAGTATGCATTCATCTTCAGTCGTATTGATTATTGCAACAGCGTCTTCACAGGTCTGTCCAACAAATCAATCAAACAGCTGCAGCTGATCCAGAATGCTGCTGCTCGCATTCTCACTAAAACCAGGAAGATAGAGCACATAACACCAGTTTTAAAGTCCCTCCACTGGCTCCCTGTAGCTCAAAGAATAGACTTTAAAATACTGTTGTTAGTTTATAAATCACTGAACGGCTCAGCACCACAATACATTAAAGATCTGCTTTTATTGTATCAACCCTCCAGACCTCTCAGGTCTTCTGGTTCTGCTCTGGATCCCCAGAACCAGAACCAAACGAGGAGAAGCAGCTTTCAGCATCTATGCACCACAAATTTGGAACAAACTTCCAGAAAACTGTAAAACAGCTGAAACACTGACTTCTTTTAAATCTCAACTAAAAACCCACCTGTTTAGAATTGTATTTGAAATGTAATCAATTACAAATTTATGGATGGAACTTGACTTAATGCTTTGTTTTGATTATTGATTCTATATTGCATTGTGTTTCTGTATTTGTAATGATGTAAAGCACTTTGAAATGTCTTGCTGCTGAAATGTGCTATACAAATAAAATTTGATTGATTGATTGAAGTATAGATAATCTGATTAGAACAAAAAAGAAACATTAGAGAAGAAAAACGTGTTTCTTAATAGTAAAAGCAGTGGTTGAACAAAAAAGTAGCCCATGTCTTTCTTTGTTTCCTTTCTTGTGCAGAAGTGGTCCAGTGTAAACAGCCCACTTTTCCTTCCACTTATCCCACCAAGAGCTCCGGGGTTCACAGCAGTCGTGCTGACCTACGATCGCATCGAGAGTCTTTTCCGGGTCATCACGGAGATTTCCAAGGTGCCGAGTTTGGCTAAATTGTTGATAGTATGGAATAATCAGAACAAGAGTCCTCCTGAAGGTGAGTGGATTGGATTGCTTATAAAAACACTCTGGCTGGCGGGTATTAAAGGGTTAGTTCAGATTTGTTGAAGTATGGTTATGTGAAGTTATTTTGTGATAATAGCTTCTTTACCTGTTGGACAGAGATCTCCTCTCAAAGTGAGTTTGTTAGAGGTTAAATAAAAGCAACTTAAACACCTGTTGGATGTAAAACATAAAAAAGATCTAGAAAAAAAAAAGAGTAGCTCCTTTAAAATGTCATATCCTGCGCAACTTTTAGTCTGTCCCATTAATGGTTTTATTATTGTGAACTTTACAAGTTGTTGTTTATCTCACTGCATTCTCTGATATTTTGCCAAAAATTAAGACTAAAGTTCAGCTGAATGCCCCAAAAAGCAGAATATTACCTCGTATTACATTCAGACAGACTTAATAAACCACAAATGAAATCTGTCCTGCTGTACAGAAAGTGCGTCAGTACAAAGACAACTTTGAAGTGTTCCCTTGTGGCTGAGTTGCCTTTTTTTTATTGGAGGCATTACCGGCGCCTGACTGGAACTTTGTGTCCTTTTAGAATTAAAAAGAGGCCGTTGACAGGTCACACCCTTCTTCTTCACAAACTTCTTCATTGTTTACAAGTTCCCGTTTTGTTCCCCCCCCGCTGCCCCCCCCTTTTTTTATTGTTGAAAATCATATTTTTACACATATTTAAACTAGATTCTTCTTGTCAACTTGTCTCTACTTGTTTCTGTGTCCTTTACATCTGCGCAGCTGCTGAGATTAACTTGCATGGCTGCAGTAATTGCAGAAGACACACATGAAAATCAAAACCAAATCCTCAGAACATGCAGTTCTGGTTTGTTGGGTTTTAAAACACGGGTTTTCAGCTGAAATGTTTAAAAATCATTTGATAGCCCACAATTCCCTCAGTCTTTCTGTCTTATTCTAGCCTTGGAAATGAAAGGAGGACTCACAGCAACAAGGGGAGAAATGAAAGGAGAAACCCAGAGCATTTAACATTTTAGCTCTCCTGACAATAGTTTTTGGCAGCAGACCTCAGACGTGGTTAGACGGACCTGTGGCTTCTCTTATGAGCTGCCAGGCTCCAGTCACTCCATTAATGAGGGGACACATTCTGCGTGATCTGTCTGTGTGGCGGTCCGTGCCGTGGACACTGCCCAAGATCTTTGAAATTGTGCCCAAAAAACGCGTGGAAAAACCCCCACTGGTGTTCTGCCCTGCGAGGGATTGTAGTGTGGTTAGATTTGCACATGCTTGAGGTTTGCGCAACAATGCGAGTCAGTGAAACAAGTTGAACTTTTTGAGATCACTTCTTTCCACTGCCAGTAATCTGTCTGTGATAAATAGCAACATATTTATACACTCTGCTCCAGAAACTGATATTTGCAGATTTATAGTTTGTAAAGTGCATACAAGCACCTGTTAGCTGGGTTTTTTTTTTTAGTTTTTGCTTTTTTTACAGTGTAATATTTTTTCAAATATAACTATTGCATCCAAGGTGCTTTGAGCTATAAACATCCATCCATCCATCCATTTTCTGTCCACCCTTGTCCCTAATGGGGTCGGGAGGGTTGCTGGTGCCTATCTCCAGCTACGTTCCAGGCGAGAGGCGGGGTACGCCCTGGACAGGTCGCCAGCCTGTCGCAGGGCAACACAGAGACATACAGGACAAACAACCATTCACACACACACTCACACCTAGGGAGAATTTAGAGAAACCAATTGACCCGACAGGCATGTTTTTGGACTGTGGGAGGAAGCCGGAGTACCCGGAGAGAACCCACGCATGCACAGGGAGAACATGCAAACTCCATGCAGAAAGACCCCGGCCGGGAATCGAACCCAGGACCATCTTGCTGCAAGGCAACAGTGCTACCAACCACGCCACTGTGCAGCCCGAGCTATAAACATTAAGTGTTTAAACTAGCATTCTTCTAGCACAAGATAACGCTTCCATTTTTGTATAATTTATTTATTTTAGAGTCTCTTTGGCCAAAGGTCGGCGTCCCTCTGAAAGTGGTGCGAACCAAGGAAAACAAACTGAGCAACCGCTTCTTCCCGTACGACGAGATTGAAACAGAATCAGTGCTGGCGATTGATGATGACATCATCATGCTAACATCTGATGAATTGCAGTTTGGCTATGAGGTTAGTAAAGTACTGCTTTTCTTTTTTAAACCTTCATACATTCCCAGCATCCGATGGCAGACTTTACAGGAATTCTCTTCAAGTTGATCCCAGACTATAAAGTCTCTCCGAAATATTACAGTCTCGTTCTCCTCTATTTGGAGATTTGACGGGTTGCTAAATGTGTTTGATGTCGAGAGAAAGATGGCAGGTCTGCAGCTGATGCTTTCCATATCCACATACCTGCCCAGCTCCATTGCCTGCTGCATGTTCACCTGAATGCATTTAGATCCTATTTGATAAAATTGTGCTCAGTTTAAGGGTAATTACATAAAATTGCAGGCAAAATTGGTGACAACTCGCCCTGCTTTTGGTAACAGGATCAGATTTTCTGCTGCTGTTGGGATATTAAGTCAGTCTTAAAGACGTTTTCTTTTTTAGCATATGTTCTTCTAAGCTTTCCATCTCTGACTGCAGTTGTGACTTTTGGCTCCAAGATGAAAAAGCCGACATTGACATATGGAAGATTGAGGCTAAACTGTTCATCCTGAGCTTTTAAACTCTTTTAGAGTCTGGATCATTCATGTGTTAACTGAAGTGCTTCACTTGAGCCGAACCTGTCAGACAATCTGTCTCCGATCCTGCTGTTTCCACCAGGTGTGGAGGGAGTTCCCCGACAGGCTGGTGGGCTACCCGGGCCGGCTGCACCTCTGGGACCACGAAATGGGAAAGTGGAAGTACGAGTCGGAGTGGACCAATGAGGTTTCCATGGTTCTGACCGGCGCTGCCTTTTACCACAAGGTAGCTGGTTAAAACGATCAGCTGTTTAAGCTTTAAGTGAAAACACATAGGCTTCGCTCAGGTGCTTTCCACGAGAGTCACGTGCCTTTACGTTTTGAATTATGAGCTGTGATTTCTGCGATGTGAAAAACAGACAGAATTGGTAGCTTGTTCAAATAATATAGATTTCTTTATAAAGTGCAGAGTGTTGCAGGATTTGGAAACATTTTACATAATCTTAAAAGAAGGTTAAAAAAAAAAGAATTCGCTGTTAAATTTTTTCACTCTTCAGGATATTTGATAGTTGCTGCATTTTGGCTGCTGCAGCTCTGTGTGATGTTAGTTCTCTTCCACACAGACAGTCATAGCAGGTTAGCCAAGAGGTAAGACTTTTCCATCACTGAATCTTGACATTTAACATGAAGCTCTAAAATTTACAGCAGAACAATATCTAAAGCAACTCTTTGGACTCTGGAGAGCAATAATTCTGTATATTTTGTAAGCAGAAGAAGGCGAGAAATGGAGGAAGGCATATTATGTTTTTTAGAATGAAGCAACCTGATGATTATCTGTTACTTTAGCAAACTCCTTCACATGGAAATGTCTCCAGGAAAAATACATAAACGTATGCAAGAATTGTTTACTTAATGTGCAGAGTTATTGTTCTCAGCAGACACACACACATGCACACACCCTCAATGAAGCTGAGGAGATGTTATAAGATGATTGGAGCCTCTGTCAGTCACACCACACTCACGGTGAACCAGCCAAACACAACACAAACCACTAATGTAGATTAAGTAATGTGTGAAGTATGATATTTATTTACAGTTTATGTTAGGACACTTTTAGTAAGCAATAATAAGAGGAGTTTCTTTACGATATGAACCACTTTGGAGAGATACATTTTACAAAAGTACCTTGCTTATTTACTTTTCAATTGAAAGCTGGTTTTGCTTTTATTATTCTTTTTAATACCAGTGAAAATGTTGTTGATTTATTTATTTATTTTTTTTCAGAAATTTACATTTTCATTATAAATTGTTGGAATTTGATTCCTCTGGCAATGGATTACAGACTTCAGATAAAAAATAACTGTCTAGTTATTAAAACTGAAGCAGCATCAATCTAAGGAATGTATTTTTAATGGGCTTTCTGTCTTTTACTCTCTCACAAACTTTCTTCAGTAACCAAAGTTGTAATTTTTTTTGTGTTTCAGTACTTCAATTATTTGTACACATACAAAATGCCCGGAGACATTAAGAACTGGGTGGACGCTCATATGAACTGTGAAGATATTGCTATGAACTTCCTCGTGGCAAACATCACAGGCAAAGCCCCAATAAAGGTGCGTTCTTCGCCGCCGCTGTTCTGGCTGCTTTAAGTCCGCAGAGGGAGGTTTTAGCCTGAAATAGCAGAGAGACATTTCTGGGTCTGATCAGCTCTCACCCTTCAACATCACTGCCTCTCCCCCCCTTTTTCTCCTTACTCAGACTCCCCCCAGGTGCAGGGGCCCTGAGCTTAAGCCCGACCTTAACCTCCCTTATCTGCGTGTCACTCACTGGCACTCCCCCTTTGAGCATGTTTAGTTAAGCTCACCAGGGCTTACGCATACCCTTCTGTCAAATCCTTGGATCCACACTTCCCTCCACCTGCGCACGTGGTCCCTCCTCCTGCCGCATCTCCTAACAGGTTTCCCCAGAAGACACTTCGTCATTCCAATCGCCCCTCGCACCTTCATTCCTCCCTGCATTGCTCACTTTCCTCTGCGCACTCATACATTCACAAGTTCAGCGTGTTCTGTTTGGTCTGAGCCAGTCCAATAAAATCAGAACTAGCTTCTGTCAGTGCATCCGACGACTAACAAATCACTAAAGTGTGCAAATATCACTGCTTTGACTTTGCTGTGTTTCTGTGTAGGTGACCCCAAGGAAAAAGTTCAAGTGTCCTGAATGTACTGCCATTGACGGCCTGTCTCTGGATCAGACACACATGGTGGAGAGGTACAGTCGTTTTAGAAATGCGTGGTAGCGGTTTAGATTTGAATAATTTCTATCTTCCATGAACAGGCCGTGGATAGAAACCTCACTAGTGGTTGTTGTCGTTTGATTAAACGCTTCATTTAACTTGATTGGAAAACTACTTCATCCATATTTTTAATCATTGCTTAAAAGAAAATGTATGTCTTCATCTGTAGGTCCGAGTGCATCAACAAGTTTGCTTCGGTTTTTGGAACGATGCCTCTGAAGGTGGTGGAGCACCGTGCAGATCCAGTGCTCTATAAAGACGACTTCCCAGAGAAACTCAAGAGCTTTCCGAACATCGGCAGCCTGTGACCCAGCTGCAGCAAATGTATGGACATCGCAGAGTCTCAGCAGTGTGAGAGAGTGATCGTCAGCGACGTCTCTCAAGTCAAGATGTCAGTTCAAACCACAAAATCTACTTTCCCCGTCTCCTTTTGAGTCACTTTCGGTTACTTGTTGGTTCTTAATTTACAGTACAGAACAATCCTGAATGCTAAACACATTGTTAGCTGGAAATATTAGATGAGAGCACGACGTTAAACATTTTAGCAACGCTGACGTTACATGAAATGCCGCTGAGGGTTCGGTGATTAGAGTCGGGTTAACTTGGTCTCATTGTTACTGTTTTGGAGCCGAACTCTTGAGCCTCCATCTGCTCTGGATTCAGCTTGCGTGTTGTATCCGCTTATATTTCACAGTGGTGCTGTATGATATAACTTATAATGCTTTAAGAAACATTTTCTCATATTCTTCCTATGTAATTTTCCAAAATCAGACACACACTTTATTTTCAGCTGTAAAGCAAGAAAAGAAAAAAATATATATAAGTGATAAATGAAGCAGACATATCTATGTAGGCTTTATTCACAGTGTGATGGATTGTGATGACACACAGATGTTGAACAGTAAAGGTTTCATAATGTGTTCTGTATTACACAATCATGTCAGACCATTAGACAAAGCTGGTGTCATAAATCTAATATTTAGAGTGATCACTGCTGGTTTTGGGGGAAAATATCTGAGCTACTGATTTTTTTGTTTGTAAATGTACTTTTATACTGTCAGAGCAAGCATTTCATTCTATGTATATATCTGTCTGAATATAGGTATCTATAAGAAGATTTTGCGTGAATTATGCACCAAATCCTTTCAGTTATGTTTGATCACTTCATCTGCATATCAGTAATCATCTGCCTTACATCCGACCAATTATTAGTAATAATTAATGAACAGTTCTGAGATTATTTCCATGAAGTTATTTTTTTTCCATTGTTCTTATGTTGATGTTTTATTGTTAGTTATTTTGTCAGTATGTAGACCGTAACGCTGAGTATGTTGCAGTTTTTAAAACGTATCATCGCCTTCTGGTGGTTTTATTTTCCCTTTGTTTTCACTATGCCATCGGATTTCATGTGTCTTTATGTATGACTTTATAATACACTACAAGTAAAGGCCAAGTTGTGACTGATGTTCTAATGCTGGTTTTCCATTTTTTGAGTCTGTTAAAAGATAAAGAAGGTTGTTTTTTTTTCATGACTACATTTAGTAGTAGTCGTGACGATCCAGAGGGTGACTCTTTGTGACCGGTGCATCGTTTCCTGCAGTCCGTCACCCGCTTGTAATGTACGCTTACTAATCCACCCTGTTCAATGTCAGCAGTTCAGAAGGGTGCAGTTCGTATTTTTATCAGCTTCAATTAGCGCGAGCCTCCGAGCTGGTTGGGAGATCTCATTTCAGTGCTTGTGTCTCTTCAAATGCGATTGAAATGCAGAAGGATTTCAGGATGTGACCGAATAGATGACAACGGTTTTGGCAAACTGGAGCACATTCATGGGTTCTTAGCAGATGTAGACGAGTTATTCCTAAGCTTTCTTATTATTGAAAGCCTTTCTGAAAGCTAAAAGTGACACATGATCTCCGAATACTAATAGAAGAAATGCTTGGTTTTTATTCTGCTTTGTAGGACATCAGTCGAGTAATTTGTGTTGTATTTGGTTCACTGAGCAACTCTATGGAACAGCCACGACCCTGTGGTTGTGCAACTAGTTTCGTGTTTTGTTTTTTTTCAAACCTCTTAGGAATTATTTTGTAAAGTGTTCATTTTATTACCTAAAATAAGAATATTAGCCTAAACTTTAAAAAGTTTTTTTTTCAGGTGTACACTGTGCACTTAAGACTTTGAAATGTGATAAATTACTAAAATTTTACATGAACTGAATGCTGAACTCATATAAATAAGCTGTATATTTAACCTTTTCATAATATATAGTGTAATGGCAAAGTAAATTCACTTTGTATTTTCCAAACTTCTTAGCCTGTTATACATAAATGTTCCTTCTTGAGTCAATACATTCTCATTCACCTGTTGAACCACATACTATAACAATGAGCATTTCTATAAAAACAACCAAAATGTTCTTGAGCAATGAGTTCCACTGACCTACCTGTATGTATTTCTGTCATTCTTTGTACTTTAAGTCTAAAATATAAAGACTAACTGAAACTTTAAAAAAAAGTTAAATTAATAAAAATAAAACAGGCTAAGAAGCAATTATTTTATTTTATTTTTTTTAACTGCAGAAATAGTTAATGCTGTTGAAATATGTTTCAAGAATATACTCCATAATGTAGGCAGGGCTTTTTATTAGCCAGGGATACATTATGTCTACTTAAATTGACAATGAAATAACTTGTAATCACTGCATAAAACAGTTTGTCCTTATTTGTTTACCTTTTGTTTTTTTTTTTTGCCTGTAATACAAGTGTGCGTCTGGCCAAAAGGGCTAGAATCCTCCAGGAGCTGCCCAGTAGATGGCAAGGAAATAGGGTGAAACACTTTACTGAACTGTACGTAGGACCACAAACTTCCTGGATATTTAGCATTTGGAAATTTTGCATGGGATTAACTGAATATAAACCAGTTAGCTCAAAGCTGGATTTTTACATTTATTTTGGGGAAATTCATATGATCTTGACTAAAACAACTAGATTCTATGAAAGTACCCTTGAGTTTATAATATTCCTCAATAACATTGCTGCTTATTGCAGGGGATGTTGACTCACCCTCCCACCCCCTCAATATGCACTGCAAATTACATCATTTTGTGCACCAGAGATTTCTCTATTTTTTGAATTACTGCCAACAGATTTTTGAACCCAGAGTTCAGGATATTTAAGTTACCCAACTATATTAAAGAAAGCAGGTTTTGGTGATATTAGTAGATTAACATCTTTGATACGTGGCATTAACGTTTAACTTGCAAATAACACATGAATGTCTAAACAAATGTTTATGTTTGTATATGAATCAGTTTGTATAAATTAGCCACAATTTCCAGTTTTCTGGTGTAAATTGCCATAATCCCCAAGGAAAGTGTCTTATTACCATACTTATTTATTACCATATGTTTTCTAAGCCTGTTCAAGTACACCATCGACCCACACAGATGTGAGAAAATGACTTGGATGCCCATGGTAATAAACTCTCACCAAGGTGCAATAACTTATAGTACTTTAATCACTCAAACAACACATGCGAGAGCAGATTTCTTAATTCAAAGTGTAGCTTAAAGCCACAAACATGAAAAAAACTTTTAAAGAACATAAGCAGACAAATTCTGTTCATTCATCTTTGAAAATACATGTATACACCTCCAGGTTTTCAATAAAAAAGTGTATATTCAAAGAGTACTGAAAAGCATGTTTAAATACTTGATAAACTGATTCAAAAATATTGACTAAACATCAATTTAATTACAATTCCAAGAGCTACGACACATCAATCTTCTCCATGTACAACAATGCATCAACACATATATTCATCATATAGTTGCTCCTATGCTGATTACTTGACTTCAGTAGTATCAGAAACTGAGAAAACTGGGTAATGGAATCATTCATGGCAGAATCAACGCAGCGGACAGGAAGACGCTTCCTCGCATCAACAGACCTATAAAAGATACAACCAAAAAAAAGTCAAGCAAAACCTAAACTCTTAAAAAAGCTAGAACACCGAGTATGTGTTCTGTAAACCTGAGCAACTCAGTGCTACAGCGTTTGCGTGCTCTGTGCAGATGGACAGTCTTCATTAAACCAGATGCTCCCGTCCATCCTGACACACAATATGGTGGTCTTCAGCCTCCACAGGGCTCTGTGTTAATTAAAGAGCCTTACTGATCTGTGCGGCCCTCGGACCCTGCAGCTGATTATTGGCTGCAGCACTGGGGCTGTTGGACGTGATGGAAGCGAGCCCAGGAAGAGGCGCGGTGCATCATGTGTGATAGGGGTGAATCGTTTGAAAGCAGAGCTGTGACAGCTGAAGCTGGAAGCATGTGTGAGGCATGTTTGTTTTGCATTTACCCCTCGACCGCAGCTGTGTGCACTGTCCTTTTCCCAGAACACCGGAACACACAGACGCCCTCACAGCTCGCCCTTCGTTCAACCCCTCAGCTAAAAGGAGGGTGGGGGGGCAACCTCATAAAGAATACACTTTGTCTTCCACGCAAACACATATCCTACCATTTTCGCCACAGAGTTTACTATAATGCAGATAATTTTAGAGTGATCTCTGCTGACAGATTTTGGCCTGTAAGTTGCTGCTCCAACCAAACAAAAGGGAAAGTTGATGTGGTTCAGTTTAGGGAAATCCTCTGCCTTTCGACCTGGTGCAATATTTCAGATTGACTCTTTGAGAAAATGAACATCTTTGTTATGCTTTAAGCCTACATTTAGCTTTCTGGTCACAGGAAATATGTCCACCCCTATGCTATAGAACTATGGAAAACTTCATTTGCTATTTCTGTCACTAGAGGAAGCTGTTGCCAGGGGGGAAACTAGTCCTTATTGTTAAAGTATATGATATCCCCAGTTAGAAGTGAAACATTTGGCTAAGTCCACCTGACTTTTATCTGCCTATTCTCCTTCCTGTATCTAGCAAGTAATACCTGTTGTTTTACTGTACAACCAGTTTTAAATTATTGATAAGCAGTCTGAGTACTCACTGAAGGTGCACACCCTTGTAAAAAACAACAAAAAACAAAACAAACCAAAAAACCTATAATAACTGGTGAATTTAACTAAAGTTCTTTTCAACAATGACAAAAAAACTGAGTTGTCCTAGGCTCTATTATTGATAACCTTACTATCCTTTTGACTGTTTTAAATTTCTTTTAACATAAAAATAACAATTCTTTCTTTGACAAAAAATGTGTTATGCCAAATTTTAAAATTTGGTAGAGCACAAAATTTGATTAATTTCTCTATGTGGAAATTGACTGATTTCTGTTTCTTTGTTATAGTGATGAAAACATCAGACATTTAGTCAATAACAGGCCATGAGACAACTGGCCAAGATTTTCTTAACCATATTTTAAGTAGGCACCGGTATAATTAGGCTTCACTAAAGATTATCAGCAAGTCTAGAAAGGGCAATGTTTTACAATGAGGAGTCTACCAAAAATGTGGCAAAGGTGGTATTATGCTGTGGGCCGGTACTTTAAACGGATAACCCGTTGTCAGGAGCATAGATTTGACAGTACAAAAACATGACTTAATGGAAAACTTTATTAAAACCTGCTCCATGTTTAGTATCTTTAGATGCTGTTCTACAATGATCTCCTTTTATTTGAATCTGTTTGCAAAGATGTTTTTGGTTCTGTGCTTCTCTTCAGTGGCAACATTTCGAAACAGGACTGTTTATTGGGCCAATTGTTTTTTGGACTGTGATGAGCTCTTTTATCTTTCCTTCTTTCTTGAAAGACATTGAACCTAACAATAACATCCATACTAAAACTCTGCCAGAATGTTTTTATTATACGAACTTCAAAGATTTAGACTTTTTGTCAGGCTTCTTTCATGCTTCACCTGAAATGTAGATTATAATTAATGACTGTGTTATTGTCACATGGCCATCCCCCTATAAAGACGTTTTTCAATTAACAGTGACTTTGATGCTTTAAGTACTTTGAATAGAGCAACTAGAAAAAAAAAAATACCACCTGTTCAGCTTTGACTGTGGTTTCTTAATAACTTAACTGCTTTGACAGCTAGACACATTCTTGTTGAAAATCCTTAAAAGTTAAACAATGACAAGTCCTTGAAAAGCTTCAAAGTGTCAACGCACATTTGTAATCTGTGCCGGTCTTCTCTCTTTCAAACACGGGGATTCCTTGTTTCTGTGTTATTCCTGACAGTCTGACTGAGTAGAGGGCGCTTCCTTCTCTGAAGCAAGGCAAGGGGCTCAGTTGAGTCCACTTATTAGAGAAAATGTCCTTTTTTCAAAGAGAGGCGTGTCTGTTTCAAGGCTCTGAGGTCCAGAGAGCAGCAGGCCTGCTGTGCACCTCCCCTCTCACTTCCTCGTCCATTGCCTCTTCTCTGTGGGCATCAACAGGCCTACTCAGTGCAGCAGGTGGATCTCCTATCTCGATCATACTCAGCCTAATCATATTTCACCCACTTGACAGTTAAATGTGAGGAAACCGAATCACTTATGGGTTTAGACTTTCCTAAACTTGCAGTATTTGCGAAAAGCTGTGTTGAAAGTGAGGAGCCAGACATGATGGATGTGCAGGACGATTTTCTGAAACACTTGTTTGTCTTTACAGCCCCAGTATTTCAGATATTAAAAATTTGCTAATGCTAAAAATATTGTTGATGAAAAAAAAAAAAAGAAATCATTGTGGCTTCAAAAATTTAACAATGACTTTCTGTTTTTTGCTTTTTTGGTTGAAATATCTGTAAAAGTACAAAGAATTCAGAAAAAAAATCCTACAAAAAATTAAATAAAGTAAAAATGAAAACAGCACCAAACACCAAACGGCATACACTTATAGTAATGCACAGACAATAAACGTGGGCAGATAAGTGCATGAGAGTGTTTGAAATCCTCCTCTTTGTCTGTCTTTAGGACTACACAGGATTTTTTTCTATCAGGCTTTCACACCGACTTTCCTCCAGCAGAGGCACTGAAACCTGGCAAATCTCTGCCAGTCATCTCCGATGCTCATAATCATTTTTGTTGCAGCATTTATAAAGGCAGTCACTTCTTCCTGCAGAGTTTTGAATTAAGTGCCCCTAGTTTGCGTAAGATCCCCCATCCAGCGTGCATCGGCGCATCATGTTGCCCAAGAAATGGCAGCACTGTGCTCTTTGGCTTTCATACGCAAAGCAGCAATACTGGAGGATTTGCGGTCGGGATCCATGTTGAGATCGTATGCGTTGATGCCTGCAGCCATGCCAGGAGAGCCGCCAAACAGGCTGCCCATGTGAGGCTGTCCAACGTGTCCACCGGGGCTCGATACGCCCAGGAAGTCAGAGACCCCACTGGCAGAGTGGGGGTGTGGGGTCATGCAGGTGGTCACGGTGTCGCAGGGAACAACGCAGCCAGGGACAGGAGATGCTGCACTGCTGCCGCCGATCCAGGAGGGGTTCTGGATCTGAAAACATTGTCAGGAAGGTAGAGGTAGAGGTTTCATAAAAAATATATATAATAAGATATTTGATTTGTCATATTCAGACAAAATGATCACACCTCTCTGCTGGTTGTTTATACAGTAATCTTATGTAATGGCCTTCACAATAATGAGTAAGAGCGCTAGCCTGAGTCTGGTCCAGCCATCACTGAGCCACACGACTAAAGAAGCTGTTCAAAGGACACATTTGTTCCTTGCTGGCTGCAAAACAAATTGTCCCTTAGGGGCAACAAAGTTTATCTTGATGTTAATCTTGCTGTTGCCACGCATTTTGTTTCATTGAGTGAAAGACTGTAAGAAAGTATGCAACAGGACATGAGAGAATTTAGAAAGAAAGCACATACATGAGTCTTGGAGAGATTGATATAATGTGCACTGTGACTACAGTCAAGGTTTCAAGAGTGACTGCACACAGATGCATAGTATCAAGGAAATTAACTATAACTGTTGCGTTCCTTGAATTAGGCCACTTTCAAACCAATATTGGAAACCTGGACAAGTTGCCAGTCCAATATAGGACAACATAGGAGAAAAGTAACCAATCATATACAAACTCCTGGGGTCAATTTAGAGAGAGCAATTCATCTAGCATGCACTTAACACAAATAGTTATAAAATATATTATTCGGATTTTACTGATTCTATAGAATATGATATTTTTGATATTTATCATGATATTCTACTACACTGGGATGTGCCTGTAGTATTTTAAGACACCCCTTGTTAACCTAAAGACTGAAAGGTTTTATCAGTTATTCACAAGTTGAATCAAAGGTGAGTATGTTGCCATAGGAACGCATAGCAGCAAACTGCAGGCAGCCAATATCAATAAAGTTGATGTCTAACCCACAGCTTTTGGTATAACTCTATTTTAAAAGGATATTTTGATGTTTTCAAATAAACTTGGACTTCACTTGAACATCTGTATTTCAAAATCCTATATCTGTCTAATCAAAGCTGAGTTGGACCATTCTTCACTGAACAGAAATCCATTGATGAAACTTTTTTTTCTAGCTGTAAAAAAGACCAAGTTTTCAACATAAATCAATACAAAAGTGAAAACGACAAGACTGACCAAACCTGAACTCAATTATTCTACTCTTATTAAGACAAAAATCTCTTGTGCAGACTCCTGTTAGCACTCAATAAACCCCCATTAGGAAAAATGCCATTGTTTTTTTCAAACTATCTGTTTGGACTGTTGTGTTTTGAACACGTTTAACATGTTGCTCCTGTACCTGTGCGTAGTTCTCAGGGCGCGTTAGGAGCGGCAGCTCGTAAGCAGTTGAGAAATGTGTTCGGACCTGCTGCATCTGACCAAATCGTTCCCTCTTCCTCCACTTTGCTCTCCGGTTCTGGAACCACACCTGCAAATAAAAAACAAAAGTTTATACATCTTTTAAGAGAGCAAGAAGTTTGAGGTGAAGTTAAAATGAGACTGGAATAGCAGAAATGTAGTGTTACCAAACCCAAACACACTTTTGCTTGAGATCAAAAGGAAGTACTTTTATCTAGATGTTTTAATTGGGAATCTGATTCTCATTAAAAAAAAGCCCACAACCTTAGTGTGAACTCACAAACTCACAGTCACAAAATTGCAACTCAGAGGCAATTAAAGCTGTACAAGTGTGACTGAAGCGGAAGAGGAGGTGGATGATTTGGAGACAAATTACTACAGAAATTCACATGTAGTTTGTAGCTCTAAAATCATCTCACCAAAGCTTATTTGTTGTCTGACCACAGTGTGTGCGTTTTCTCTTCCATAATTGTCTTTGACGTCTAATCTCATTGTGTTTACTGCAAAAATTAGTGTGTTTGGCTTTCCAGTAGAGAATCTGAAAGTAATCAAAATGTGTTTTTGTCTCTTGTGCTGTAATCATCATGTACCTTTTTTGTTGTAAACAAATCTAAACATCTGAATGTAAACATTTGGTTTTATTGTCTCCTGAAAATGTTGTCTCTTCCATTGATCTTATCTTTTTGGACACAACTCACACCAGACTATTTTTCTGGTGCTGTCCTGATATCATCCAAAAAGGGGGAATTGAAAAGGGAGATGGGATGATAATTGGTGTTTGTTTGGATCTTCCCTTTTAATTTCCTGAAGCCTAAAACCGCTGGCTTTGAGACACAGTCTTCGTCTAAATTCCGAAGGCACACCGATTTGAGGCCATAATCCCTCTTTCCTTGATGTTTGATATGTCTTCTTTTGAGCCTAATCATCACCACCCAGTCGGAGACGGCTGTCTCTGAAGGTTTCTTTATGGATTTATTGTAATGATCGAGTATGCCACATTCTTCCTCAAATCCTGAATCCATGAACATCTCAGTTTTTGCCCTGCTCCAAGTCTGTTGGCTATTATGCAGCTCTAACATATTTCTATGTTGCACACACTGCCTTGTGACAGTAATTGGTAAAGACCTTGACAGCTTAAGTAGCTGGTAGACTCTCAATGAGCCTTTATTTATGTTACTGCCCCAGAGAGAAAGAGCAGAGAAATACCACACTGGCCCCAGCAGGAGGGCTGTACGGGGGCTGAAAACACTTTGAAGTGAGACCGCGGCTCAGAGGATTGATAACCCGCCTCTGCTGTCACTCATTTCACCTTCCAAACCAAGTAGGAGAAGAAAAAAAAGGGGCTGTTGAGCCTGGCTTCGGTTTTCCAGCTCCCATAAAACTAATAACGTAACAGGAGGATGTCTGACCAGTGTTTATGTTCATCATCAGCTAGTTTTATTCTCATTTTCTACAAACAAATCTCTAAATGGAGAACTTGACATTCTCTGTGAGGACATCAGAGGGCACCTTTGGACGGAGGTTAAAGAGATATACCATCAATGTTTACTGTTTTCATTTGAAACTCATTAAAAATAAAGTTTATCCAGTAAGACTTGCAGCAGGCTTTCCTGTGCTGTTTGTTGTAAACTTTTATCGATGTATTAAATTCCGCAACATATGCTTGCATATTGTCTTTTCTTTGTTCTGGCATCTACAAAATGGGAATAATGGTGTCATGCTAATTGTGCTAAACATCAAACATTAGTTTGGTTTAGTGACAAAAAGTTTAGCAGTGCTAGTTCAAATTGTCTGTGCTAAAATGACTTGAATTTAAAATCAGGATGACTTAAAAACACTATTTTTCTTCTTGTTGCTTCTTGTTTCATATGGTTCACATTCTATCTTAGTTTAGCAGACAACTTCACATCATGACATAACATTGCGGATATTCCTCGGCTCCTTTGGGTGTGCTCTCAGCGTCTTGCCTCCTCTGTCTGTAGGTGGGATCTGCGTCTCATCTTTCATCTATAAACTCATGTGGACACCTGTGTTTCCCCGGTGAACTCTACGTCCGATGCCGTCTCGGCTCTCTGGACTATCAGAGCTGCAAATCTGAGAGATGTGATGCTACTGAAACCCCTGACCTGTGACCCCTGACCTTCACATGTAGTGTATGTGACTCAGATCTGACTTCACCTTCTTCCTTTGAAACCCTGAGACTAAAAAAGCAAACACCAGGCCCTGGCATTGTTTAACAAAAAGTCCCCTGTTATTTGATGTGCGTGTATGTGAAACATGAACCGGTGAGGTCAGTTTGCTCTCCTTTCTTTTGTAAGAAAAAAGCTATATGCTTTTTATCATTAGTTTAGGGTGTTCTAACATTTCTTTGCTCCAGATGCTGACCTGATGAGTTGTCTTTTTTTTTTCCTCTTGCATGCAAATTACCTGAGTGGAGCACAAAACCCTATCCTCTGCCTGACAAGGCATCTTGTGCCTTTTATCTTTTTAACTTGAGTGTTTAAGAGGGCAGTTGGGAGAGCCGACGACTGTAAAGCTGCATCCATCTGCAGCGGGCAGGTCAGTGATAACACGAACTGCAGAGCGGCATGCCTTCAGACTCTGGAGTGAGTTACGGCCCTGGAGGCTGCACAGATTTCCTGAATTTTCCACTCACCGTTTCAGCTCATCATGTGGGTGATTGTTTTTGATCAGTTTCTTATCTCATCTAAACTGACAGACACGGAGCGAACGAAGCCAGAATATAAAATAGTAGGCTTGTTTTGGCCAGAACTTGAAGTATGCTTATAACAGTCGCTGACGAACCAACGGAAACCCATGGGAAAGGTTTCACACCTCCTGGAGACCACAGCAGGGACACATTCTTGTCTGAACGGGTCTTTAATGAAAGAAAAGCAAGGAAAATCCAAGGGCTTTGGTCCTCATCCACATGCACCACACAAAGACATGGTGCAGATATGGTGGAGGTCTCTTTCACTCTCTCTGATGTGGGAATGCATTACAGCACTTGCGACCAGTTTCTAAGCTAATTGAGCCAAAAGGTCAGAGGGGCGCTGTGAGCCTCAGCTCATAGAGAAACTGACAGGAGAGATCTTGCAATTTCAGGAAACTAAACTTTGAAAGTGCAAAGGGATAAAGCCATCAAGACAATCCTATGGAAAAACATTGCAGAGCCATGTGTTGATGAAAGTCTTCTCTCTTTAAACTGCACATATGAGGCCCAGGCAGCTCAAACCTCAGCCCCCCTGATCCACCCTGGGCCCCCTGGCCTCTGCAAGCTCTCACTCCCCCACACACTCTCTCTCTCCCCACTCCCACATTACTAGATAAATCTCTCATGTTATTCTGTGAGTGACTTTATCTCTGCAGATGCTGAAGGGTCCAGGAGGTTTTGTTGTTTAAAGCCTTTTCTCTTGAGAGCTTTTTGTTAAAGCATTGTTTCCAGAATAAATGTACCCGACGTCCATTTAGTTGTGTTGGCTCTACGCTCTTACCTGCACTCGGGCTTCAGTCAGGTCAGTCCTCAAAGCGAGCTGCTCCCGGGCGTAAACGTCAGGATAGTGCGTCTTTTGAAAAACCTTCTCCAGTTCCTCCAGCTGGTAGCTGGTGAAGGTGGTGCGGTTGCGTCTCTTCTTGCCCTTGTTGCTTTCGCCACCATCGACTTTTTCCAGCGGACTCGCCAAGTCGTTGCTCGGCGACCTTTCGGAGGCTGCCTTGACGCCTTGGTCCTTCACAGCCAAGTATCTGGAGTCCATTCCAGGTGGATCAGAGTCTGGGGCCAAATCAGAGTCTGTCAGGCCTGAACTATCCTTACCTGCAGAAACAGGAAGTGTGTGAAACGCTTAAAAGCATTATTTTCATACCTTAATGATTGGAATGAAACAACTCTTTGTAAATTTGTTTCTATTAAGCTGAAGATAAATTAGAAAAAAGGGGAGTAATTATAAGTGTAACATATTGTAGTGGGGAAAATACAGTGTAATTTTCAGAAGACAGGATATATTTGGACCTCAAAGGTATTTTTATTTTTCAGGTGACCTTATTGGCCTAAGTGCTCAGAATAAGTGAGTCCTTGTTGATTTCCAGCCAGATGGACTTCTCACCTGCTTCTTTCAGTAAAATTTATATATATATATATATATGTATATATATATATATATATATATATATATATATATATATGTATAAACACCTCTCATAAACACTTCTCGTCTTATTCTCTCCACTCAGTTGCTGTTTGTCGCTGAAAATGTCTCAGAGTGGCTAAAAAGTCATTTCTGCACCAGTATTGTCACAAATAAATTGACCGGCTTCTACAGATCCAAAGACAATAAAAAAAAAAATCTCTTATTCTCCCTGTCGATTGCACTTGCAGTTTAGCTGTAAAACCTCAGCCAGCTCTCTGATCATGAATTTCCACAGTATATATATATATATATATATATATATATATATATATATATATATATATATATATATATATATGTATATGTATATATATAGAGAGAGAGTGCCATCTTCAAACTAAACATTCTTTTTGCAGTCATTTTTCAACACTTTTCTTGCCTTGGCTCACATGCAGAAATCTGCTGAATATTTAGGTCGTATATCCAACAAAATCTTCCAATGAAAATCCTTGTGTGATATTTTTTTTGATCTGGGGCCATCATAAATGATTTTCCTCCTGGGAATAGACATGGATCATCTTATTAGCTCTATCTAATATCAAACAAAAGAAAACAAGGGGCCTTCTTTGACTAAACTTCCAGTAACGGGCCTCTGACAGACCATTCAGATATAATGCTTTCTTTGAAGGATCAATATTTTAATTTATGAGGTCTGACGGGGCGGAACAAAGAAATTTCTCACTCTGTGTGATGAAATTTTGTTGTGAAATGTGTTGGCGCATTTAGCGTGTGCTTG
The DNA here is from genome assembly GCF_001444195.1 of Xiphophorus couchianus. NCBI lineage: Eukaryota > Metazoa > Chordata > Actinopteri > Cyprinodontiformes > Poeciliidae > Xiphophorus > Xiphophorus couchianus. The sequence continues at coordinate 19,233,167 of NC_040231.1, read as the reverse complement.
TAAGACTGGCTGCTTAACCCAGTAGACTACAGATTTTTTTCTATGTTGTGTGACTGAACATTGCAGATTTCACTCCCTGACTAAGCCTTCTTAACCACCAGCATTGTCCTCTACAAGACACACTCATAAACACTTCTCGTCTTATTCTCTCCACTCAGTTGCTGTTTGTCGGTGAAAATCTCAGAGTGGCTAAAAAGTCATTTCTGCACCAGTATTGTCACAAATAAATTGACCGGCTTCTACAGATCCAAAGACAATAAAAAAACAATCTCTTATTCTCCCTGTCGATTGCACTCACATTTGATTTCTTCATGGCTGCAGTTTAGCTGTAAAACCTCAGCCAGCTCTCTGATCATGAATTTCCACAGTTTTGCCTCTGCCAGAATTCTGTTGTGAACTAGCTGCTCCTTTGGAAACGTTGCCTGATCCAGCTCAAAGACGAAAAAAGGACCGCTAATGCATCGCCTGAGTATAACACATTCCCGTGGAGGACATGGGAACAGGCTGCTCAGCGAGAGCTGTCTCACTCAGTTTCAGTAACACATCCTATTATTATTTTACCAAATTATTTTTAGGACTGCTGACATCTAAAGCTTATCTGCTCATCCAACAATGTTTAGAAGTTTCTAAAGCACTTAAAATGTGCCAAACATCTTTATTATTTGAATTTTAATCATCTTTAACTGACCTTATTGCTTAATTATTAAGCTAAAATTTAAATTTAAATCTTCCAAATGGTATGGGTAATTTTGGGCTTAACTGTGTGTATTGAACTTAGCATGTATGTTACACCACAGTATTTTCTTGAAAGATGTGGAGTAGGCATTGCGAGTACTCCCTAGTTCAAAGCATATATCAGAAGACAAAAAGTTCCTCAAAGTGCCATTCTGGGTTCTTTTCTTTTCTAACCTGTTTTTCTATTAGGTCAGATGATTTAACAGTTCAGTGAAGCTTAAAGTCATCTCTTCACTGATGATCTCCATTCTTACTGCTTATTTAGCATCCCCCGAGGTACAGAAATAGTCCTCTAATTAACTCCCTGGCAAGTATTAGACATGGTTGAATCACTATAATATACAGCTAAATTCAGACTGATAAGAAAAATAACTTAAGCTTTAATTATTGCACCAGACAGTTCCATATCTACCAATAAACAGCAATTGTTCTCGCAGAAGAGCAGTCTCAGTAATAGGACTAATTTTTGATTAAGCTTTGTCCTTGTGCCATAATATAAAACAATTAATAAGAAACACGTGTACAATAAGTGCCAGGAAATTACATTTTTTGCAACCTGGGACCATTTCTGTGGAAGTCAGTGTTATGAAGGTTCACCATGAACAGCAGAAAATCTGGGGATAACAGTGACACACAGTAAGGGTGATGCAAAGGTTGAGGGAGAGAGAGGCAGCACCCCGGGCATCATTCATTGAAGAACCAAAACTGGGTCTTGAATGAATGATGAAGAATCCAAAATCAACAAGATGTCTGATCTTGAGTAGATATAGAAACTCTTACTAATTCAGGAGGTGTTGAAGAAAACTGAACTGCAGTTGCTTTATGTTTCTGATATTGCTGTCATGAAAATACAAAAAAGCGGAGCAGGAAGAAAGCTATCTCTTTTTATAAACTTTTTTTTCTACCTCATGGAAGCTTCAAATACATTTTTGAGATAAAATAATATTTGTTGACATCATTATTTATTTGACCACTTTTAGTGTTTTATACCAAAATAACTAAGTTTACACAACTTTCATTAGTATGCAGAAACATTTGGAACATATTAGAAAAAATGCAGGTTCTAATATCAAAACAAACTCTCCAATACTGGTTTAGACGTTTGCTAACAAGAAGACTGCATGTTTTTGACTGACATCAACAAACCTTTGGTACAATTCTGACTCAACATTTGAGTCAATATTTGATATTGGCCATACATCATAGCATAATTGGTAGATTTGATTTGAAATGGTTGCTCTCCATGGTACAGATCAGGCTATTTGTCTATAGATGTTACTTCTAGTAGCGAGTAAAGTTGGGCCCATATAAAGGCTTGATGTTAGTCAGCTTTTTCCATTCCAGAACCACTTCTGATATGTGTCTGGAATCATTGTTGCGTCGAGTCGACTAATTGCTGTTGCCATTATGCGGTTCAGGTGTGTCACTCCTAAATAACCAGTGTCGCTCCCCCTCAGCAACCACTTATAATTTATCTGGAGTCGCTCCTGCTTGCAGTGGTAGAGCTGTGCATGCAGACATACAAATTTAACTAAATTTGGAGGGTGATTTACTTTATTTTTGTTTAGTTTTACAAAAAGCCTTATAAGAAGCAAAACTCTACAACATAGTTGGAGATAGACTCCTGGTGTACCTGACCACGTCTTCCCATTGTGCTTCAAAGGGGGCAAATGTCAAACTGCTGTTGCGTCATGTTTTCTTTGCTGGGACTCGTGGTCCCCATAAAGCGCAAGCGCTCAGGCTGTTTGAAATCATGAGGCCTCTCTCCTGATCAAAGGATTTTGCCCAAACATGCATCCCTAAAGTTTTTTGGCAAGACCGTGATATTGTAACAATCTCCTGCTTTTAATCCATTCAAATCTGTCACAGGTGAGACAAATATTAAAACCTCCTGCAAGCAATGCCATATATATGAACAGTGTCGAGATGCAAACTCCAACAAAGACATAAGGACTGTATTTGGCGTTTCATCTCAACATATGTAAGACTTTTAAATGCAGCTCACACAGAACATTGAGGCAGAGACATCAGTAGAAGCACATTTAATTTTAATTTCGTCTGTTTCAGGTGAAAATGCGGACATAGTCTTTATATAGAGAAATAACATTGTTTTTGCTGTAGCTTTGCATGTCCACAGAGAAGATGCCTAGCAATTAGGTGCTTAGAAAGTAGGGTATAAAAAGCAAAGAAAACTTCCATCTGACTTCACTGCAGTTGGCGTAAAAAGTCTGCTTCCAAAAGCAACATTTATGTGTTTACTGATCTAATAATATCCTTAACTCACAGTGTAATGCTGTGAGGTTGTGTGCATGTCGATGAACAAGTCCTTACGGGCTAGAAGGTCAAAACCGCCCGGACAGATATTACTGCTGCAACATCAAAGAGTAATTTCAACTGGCTGTAAAGCGACAGGGCACCTTCCCTGACTTTTTACTGACTGCCCTGACTGGGGTCAGCTCACAGTGTTAAAAGGAAATACTATAAATTACACACCACATATTAATAGGGAGAGCAATTAACTACATGCTTCCTAAACAGAAGATGAGCTGTCCAATGTTGAAGGAGCAAAATGAGATAAAAGGCGGAAAAGGAAATGCATAATATCCATTTTATGTACTTTTAGATGTTAAAAGTTCCAGGATCTAATCTGAAAAAGCCACAACATTTTGTCATCATTCATTCGTTTAATAATAATAATAATTATTATTATTATAGCTGTAGTTGTAGTAGTATTCAATATTATTACTTTTTTTTTTACCACTAGAGGGGGACAAAAGCTGTTTGCAACCTCAACTTAACGTCAACACACAGCGCCAGTAAAATTCTTATCATATTTAGAAAATAAGACAGCAACATTATATAAAACACAAGGAGAACATCATATTTCAGCTGAGATATTAGCATTTTAAAAAAGTGTAGTGTTTATTGCCAATACTCTTGCCTCTCCGTTTGGTGAGCACTCGAATTTTGGCCTCCTCTAAATTACTTTAGGTATAATTATAAAAAATATTCACTAATCTAATTCTGTTTCTACAAGTTGTTCCTATAGACTTAAAAATAAAAAAATCTTGTTTGGAGAGTTTATTTTAAAAATATAAATTCAAATGACATATGCCTCGCACCACGGCCGAAGATCTTATCAATGCCTTTTATTTGACAATCTTCAAATAAGGACAGATAACAACGAACGTTCAAAACAACGTTTTCAGGGAATATAATTTTGCTTCCTTTTATAAAAATGACATGCGTCATGTGCTGACATGCGTTGCACGTAAGGGCCTAAATTGAAATGAAAATAAAGCTTCTTCATCAAAGTATGAGAACAAACTGAATTTAAGAGCTGCAGAAAACATTAAAACAATGCTTTTTGAGCTATCACGGATAATACAATATTATGTGAAGCAAACATGCAGTCAATGAAAAAATGCTTGATTCATTTAAATCTGCCTGAGCACACACTCTTTCTCTCTCTCATAGTTTCCTTACCAGTTTGATTTAAAATATTTGTTCCCATGCAGTCGCCCCAGCAGGACAAAATTTTAAACATCTACATTTTGCAGATTGAAGCTTAACTGTGTTTTTGTTTGATTGTTTATGTTTATAAAATCAAAAAGCAGGTTTCTGAAAAAAAAAACAAAGGAGATGATTCACTGCTTTTAACTAAGGAGCTCATGAAACCATCATATATATATATATATATATATATATATATATATATATATATATACATATATATATATATATATATATATATATATATATATATATATATATATATATATATATATATATATATATATGTAAAAAAAAATTTTGCACCGTTTCAGGGAACAAAATAATTAAACTTCGACTGATCATCTTCCACAATGCATTAATTTCAAAGTCACAGTCTGAAACTGCAGTTCAATTTATGTAAAAATCCACAAAAACAAACAGGAGCTAATATTTATCCTCATCTGCAATCTTGGCGAAACCCGCTCACTAACACCAAGTTATTAGGAGAGAACATAAGGTTTCTAATTTCTCACGCATTTCCTTAACACATAAAAAATAGGAAAAAGACAAATACGAACATTACATTTTGTAAAGCAGTTTTATGTTCTTCGCTCACTGATGCAGTTGAACAATGCCAAACATTCAAAACCTGTTGTAAAGTTTTATATGATTTAGATTTAGTGAAACCGCAATGCCATGCATAACAGCTACCTTCACAAACTTATGATTTTGACCTTGCTTCACTCTGAGCATTAAAACATTTAATTCGCTCCGTCTGCCTTATCCAGTCCTGCTTCTGTAGGAGACTTCAGTTTACATGACACAGAATCAACGAGACCAAAAGAACTCATGGACTTCATGAGCATTTTTCTGTCCAGCTGCTCTCAGTCGGCCATGCAAACTGAGCCTAATGTAAATTATCCTGCCAAACTTTAGGCTAAATGGTAAAATGATCCTGAGTCCCTGTCACCTCCATTCACGTCAGGGACTTGCTGAAGCGTTCCTCGGCCGTCCGAGCCGCTGGGCTGGTTCCCATTACACCCTGCTCCAACCAATCTGTACAGACGACTGTTATCAGGGGCTGAAGTGGTTGTGTTGGGGTCAAAAAAGGCTACAAAGGGGAACTGAAAACCCTGAAGAGTGACAAAGTCTCAGGATGCTGAAATGATATCCAAAATGTTCTTTAAACACTCTGAAGAACCAAAACATCCAGCCTGCAGGGTTATATCAGACAAAAAAAGGTAAAATGATAGCTTTTATTAGTTTCAATTGTGCCACAGGTCAAATATGACAAGGGATCACAAGCATTAATGGATTATAATACGACCTGCTATACTGTTAAACTGGAACCCAATGCTGAAAGCTATAGCAAGTTTTAATTTGACACCAAAGAGTTTCAGCCTGAGTTTCACATGATTTCTCTGCTGCAAGCTCAGAGGAGTACTCACCCTCTTCTCCAAACATATGAGGGGCAGAGAAGCCAAGCTAAAGGTCAACACCCGCAGACACAGAGAGAAGACATGGGGACATCAAAAGAGGAAGTCTCTAGGGACACTAAGGTTATTGACATATTGATCAGTCTAATCATAAATATAGATAGATAGATAGATAGATAGATAGATAGATAGATAGATAGATAGATAGATAGATAGATAGATAGATAGATAGATAGATAGATAGATAGATAGATAGATAGATTTCTGTAGTATTTTTAAAAAGTTCAGCACTTTTACAGTATGTTTTCATAAAAAATTAGCAGCACAATTTCATCTCATTTCCTAAAGTAGAATGCAACTGTGCACAGTTCCTCAGTGTTTCTTTTATATTTTCCCTTCTGAGCAGCCAGACTTTTTTGTAATCTTTGAAAGTTGATCTTAAGTGTTTTTAGAAATGTTTCTTGGCAGGAGTCGTATCCTGGGAGCTGTGTCTATAATTCTGCGGTCTACACAACAGAGATCTTATATTGCTTTTATGCTAATAACTAATGATGATAGCTACATCATAGTACTTACAACCAAGCATTTTGATTGTTAGTTTTGATTATTAAGCACTTTTTTAAGGAAATGTTTCTGTCTAAAACGCTGACCTTTATCCTGACCTTAATGCTTGTGACCATCTGACCTGCCGTTTTGTTTTGGTGTGCCTCTCCAAAATAATCATTTGCCACACTATCCTTAGTGAGTACTTCTAAGTTTTTTTATTCATTAATCAATTCTTTTAGAAACAAAAACTAATCCTATCAATGCTTGTTCTGCATATTGTTGTGATGCTCTTGATGTGATAAAACCAACGCACCGAGCTCTCCTCTGTCCTTGGTTACTCTCAGCAGCATGACTGACAGCCTGATGGCTGTAAACAACATGTTTAGTGAACCAAATGTAGGTAAATATTTGTCAAGCGACCGTTCTGCTTTCTGTCAGGCAAAAGCGTCTCAGTTGAAGCTGACAGCTTGCTGGTTAGGCAGCTCAGCGTTTAAACCATCTGAGAATATCAGACTGCATATCACATCACCAGAACCCATCTTTGATAGCTTGAGCCCCTTCTGGGTGAAATACATCTCTGATAAAGGAAGTGAACCAGCAGATGAAATATTTCAGTATTTTCTAGTACGGAACAGAGAAGGAATCATTTATCTTTTTTGTTTTTTCTTAAGCAGGTTCAGCATATTTTACTTCCACCTTTTAAACTCAGTCAGAAGTCAGTAAGACCATTCAGCGATAATTATGAGTAAAGCAGCCTCCGGCTCTTATTTTTTATGTTGTTGTTTTTTTTCAGTTTTTTTTATTTTTATCAGGCCACGTGAGTCGTTATTTATTTTCATCTTTGCGTCAGTGATCCTAAACGCGATTAAAGTAGGAACTGTTCTGATCCAAAGCTTGAGGAGGTACTAAGGAAGAGGTTTGTCAGTGCGGGGTCAAGTCAGTGTGAGCTAAGGGGTGTGTGTGTGTGTGTGTGTGTGTGTGTGTGTGTGTGTGTGTGTGTGTGTGTGTGTGTGTGTGTGTGTGTGTGTGGGGGGGGGGGGGGGGGGGGTGTGTGTGTGTGTGTGTGTGTGTGTGAGGGGGGGGAGGAGGGGGGATAAAAGCAAACAAAAAAGTTTGACATCTGAGTTGTATTAATGGCGGAGTTCCTCTGTCTTTAGGGCCGAGATATTTTTTCCTGCCTTTCCTTCACGGTGAATCCGCCGCTTAGCTGTAAAACAAGAATGCCAGACGAGCCGCTCTGGCGTATTTTAGACTTTAAAGAACCTGATTTAAGAAATGGCCTACATTACATTTAAACAATCATGAAACTATAAAATAATTATCCTGAAACTAGAGGTTTTAACGTATTTCGAATATTATTCATCTCATAGGATGTGTTGCAAACAAACAAACAAATAAATAAATAAATAAACTTGTATTTCGGTTTTTCTATTTATTTTATTTTACCCTCCTGTCTCGCATCCTGAGTGTTTACGGTTTTTAAACTCAGCCTACCAAGTGCCTCGTTTACAACGTAATATAAAATTTTATTTCATCTCTTTTTACCGGATCTATATCAGGGTTAATGGGTGCTAAAAACTTAACAGCCGGTTTTAAGAGACCCACATGAGCTAAAAAGAAAAAAAAAAGAAAAGAAAGAAGAAAGGCAGAAAGGAAAAAGAAGAATTATCTCACTGGTCCTGACAAGATGGAGCCATAAAGAGCTACCAGAAGACTAAGCTGTCAAAACATCTTAAAACTGCTCTTCAGATTCATTGCAGGAATGATGAATATGCAGGTCGGAGAACCGCAGCGAAATATGACGCAAAAGCGCCCAGTCATGTCCAGAAATGTCCATTATTGAGCTTGATCTTTTGCTTTTAAACATTAAAATATTTTTTTGAGTTTTTAAAATATAGCTCGTTCTCATTCCTTTTTTAAAATGCAAATTACCTAAATGTTTTTTTTTTCTTAAAATAATAATAATAATAAAAAAAAAACATTTGTTGAAACGTGAAAGCGCAAAGGAGTTCGATAAAAATGATAACGAATAGAATTGCTCTGTTGTGCAAAAAAAGAAAAAGGAAAAAGAAAACAACACCTGAGCGCACGGTTTTCTTTATCGTGCGGCTGAATACAGATTTGTGTACGTGTTATTATTTAAAGTAGACAGAAGTAAAAGAAAAATGTGTGTATATTTTTTTATTATTATTTTCTACAACCAGTTTAAGATATTTTAGGGCTCATTTGTCAGTGAAGATTGTTTGAGTCTTTGAAATAATTCGTCTTAGCAGTTTAATCATGGTTTATGGAGGATTTGCGTCATTTTCGGTGAGAAATTGCAAACAACCTTAAAACATGCAGGTTCTATGTAAAAGACAGAGGGGGAAAGTTCCTAATTTTAAAGTCACCTAAATTAGTCACTAATTAGAGCAGTTTTCCTTGTGCAAATTAATCTAACTGGACCCAATCAAGCCGAGCAATGACACACAAATATTATTAATTTGAACCTCCCCGCGTGTGCCATCTGAAAACCCGTTAATTCAATTGTCCGACTCAGCTCCAATTTTAAGGATTGTAATGCAGATTAGCACATTAATTGCGCCCTAATTTGATTTTGATGTCCAAACAGACAATTTGATAGTTTGAGGGACAAGGAGGTCAGTCGTCTTCATAACCAGGCTGCGCGCTCTGCAGCTGCAGGGCCATGTTGTTGATTTTTTTCTTCTTTTACGCGCTGCTGTCCTGTGTGTTGCTGCTGATATTGAGGAAGATGCTGTCGTAGAGATGACACGAAGAGGATGCAGGGCGAATTTTATTTTCAAAAACGACTTTTGGACAGACGGAGCAGCTCCGGCGCATTATTCCATCCAGTCAGGCGGATTTTGCGAAAGCCGAGCAATGAATGATGGCTGACAACATCCAAACGGTTAGGTGGATTTCTTCTTTTATGATACAGAGTTTTAAATGCTCTACCCTTAATTACCATCTCTTTTTATAAGGAACTTTTTTTAATGTACTTTTTACAAAACTTTTTTAAATGGAAACCCGTGTTTTATTCCACTCACCATAGCACGGGACGAGCGCTCCGTTGTGTCCCCTCTCCGGGAGTAGCTTGTCTTCCGCGGGCGGTGTTTTGCAGGAGGACCTCTGCATGAAGAGGTGGTATTTGCTGAAAGAGCCTTGCCCAGCTGCGGCGGCATCCAATGACTGGCACTCCTGCTGGAAGGGGCTCCGGGACTTCTCTCCGTAAGCCTGACCTTTGCTGGACAGGAAGGCGGTGGAGCTGTATTTGATGTCACTAGCTGGAAATGTCCTAAAGTGGTCCGCCTGGTGATCCCTACCTTGAGCAGCAGAGGGGCTATAATATGAATCCATGGATGTCATGTCGCTGTATGGGACACAGGTCTCGGCGTTCATGCCTAAAAAAAGAGTCAAGGGAAAAAGAAGACCAAACTTTTTTTTCCCCTCTCCTCTTTTCCCTCCCTCTCTATCTCTCCTCCAGAAACCCCTTCCTCTCCGTCTACCTCATTCAGATGAAAAAGCACCCGCACGCACGCATGCACGCACAGAGACGCTGCAGCCCGCAGCAGAACCGCAGCTGGGTTTGGTTATGAAGCGATTCAGATCTTTTCCAGGAACCACTGTCGTTGACCAAACACTCCGAACTCCCCCTCAGGTTTGAGTAGAGTTACACAAACCTCCGTCTCCCCTCAGAGGATAGGACCCAGATCTCCCGGCCTCAGGGACCTCTCCTAAGTGATTATGCTGATGACATGAACGAGTTAGGTTGCTTATTTGCTAAAAAAGAAAGGGAGGGGGAAAAAGCAAAACAGGGGCGTGGGGCTCAACACATGACATTAATGTAATTTGGAGATGAATAAAAAGCGATGGGTGACGGACAGCACCGGGGCGGAGAGAGATGGAGAGAGAGCGCAATTTTACGCTTGATTCGCAATGGTTCATCAAGGGCAAATTATCCATATTCCGCAAAACGGGGCTTCTGAATAAAACTTTGTCTTTAAAATTTTTGAAAGAAGCCTTTTATGCTTTTAAAACGGATTGTAGTCATTGGCAGTCTATTTAATTTAGGGAGAGAAAAAACATGCGGGCGCCAAATAATCTGCGATTTTAAGACAGAAAATAAAAGTATCGGTTTAATACGTTGGCCAATCGATTTATTAACAATTTTGTCATATCATTTTTTTAAAATAGACTCAGACCCTGGGTCAGAATAAAAATACATGGCGGAAGATATTTTTTTAAAAACGCAGTTTATCAATTCTTTAATATTAAATTGAGGATATGACGTAGCCCACTGCTCAGACCCATAGTGTGCTGCCATCTGTAGCCTGTCGTATTCTTGTAGAGCAGCCAAAGGGTGTTCAGAGTCTGAAAATCAGGTTGAAAGTGGAATTATTTGTCAGTTTCATGATACCCAGATGAAAAAATGAATATTTTCAGTGCGCTGTACAGTCAGTTTTGCGGCGCTCTTTAATAAGTAAAGTATGACTAAGTTTGGGAGCAACAATAAAATTCATATTTGAAATAATGCAAACAGCAATTCGCGTTCCTTCTTTTTCTCTTCGTGAAATTTAACCAGGAATCCACCAAATGAGCCTCCACAAGCCTTGCAAAAAAAATTATCAGCTTTTTCAGAGGTCAGGATTTATTTTTTATGTTTATAAAAGGTCAATATTTTGAGCGAATTTGGAAAGAACCTGTAATAAAAACACTTTTGAACAGCAGTGATAAACGAGAAGATGCACACAAGGCGAACTCTTCTGACAAACGTGTCCGGTCATTACAAGGCTCTTTTCTCCAATTAAGTTTTTTTGTATTAATATTTCTTTTTTATATGTAGATGTAAAAGTTATTAATATAATCTATCAGACACATCATGTTCCAATACACCAGTCATGTTCTATCCGTTGAAAAAATGTAATATATTGTTCAATGTGTCAAAAATAAATGAGTGCATTAAATTAAAGAATAAAACAATAAAATAAAAATAATTACGAAATGAAATGTACAAGTAAATACATCATTATTAATAATAATAGTAATGATATTGGTATAATAGTATTAATAGCATATAATAATAATAATAATAATAATAATAATAATAATAATAATAATAATAATAATAATAATTGCACTTGTGCTTTTGTTGCAAAGTTTTCCAAAATGCATATCAGTTGGGTTTTTTTGCGTTACAATTAGAATGAAACATAACAATACACTGTAACATTTATGACACTTTATTCCTTGCCTTTTTCGAAACAGAATTCAGAGTGCGCTCTGAAATCATATCCAGCCAAAAAGCACTGAGGGGAAAAAAAACTGACATCCTCAAAGTGAGAATCTATATGCGGGCAAACTACACTGAAGACACAAATGTATTCACATAGTCATGCACACATGGTGCACACATGCACGCATACAAGCACATGTGTGAGAGGGAGAAAAAAGGAGAGAAAGCAAGTGAGGGGAAGAGGAGTTGAAAAGTGCTGATTGCTTTTCAAATTGAGCCCCTGAGACTGAGAGGTGTCCATATTTCTCATCTTCATCCTTGCAGAAGTACCTCCAACACAGCAGTGTGTGAGTGCCTCTTGGGAAGGGGAGGCAAAACGACTTTACAGCAGTTAGGTTTCATATCCTACACTCAAAACAAATATCTAATTACTCTCAACTCTGTCCATCTGTATGTCAGCAGCGTGATTTATGGCACAGAACCAGACTTAATAATCACTGGACCAGATTTCAGTCTGCAGGAGTACCGTGTTTCTGTTTGTCTCTGCTATTCTTAGCAGTGAGCTGTTGTTAGATGGCAACAGTATTAAAAATATTTATGCTTTTAGAGTTTTGTCACATGTTGTGCATAAAGACTTCTTTGTGACCTGCAAGATAATAAAAAAAAATCTGAACAGTCAACAGAAAAACTGAGTAAGAGAGGCAAAGCTGAGGTTTGTTGTTGTTTACCAGCAAGGTAGCTCCAAGATGTCTGCAACGCTGGAAATAATGGTGGAAAACAGAGTGGTTTTTATTTCCTTTGGCACATTTTGAGGTCGGTTCACACAATGGTCACAAGAAAACTTTTTTATTTCACAAGAAGGAAAGATTCTGCCTCTTACTAGCCGTAATTGTTTTGTTATAGGAACCATTCATAGCATGTTCTTTCAAAGCCAAGGATGGTCAGTGAGGGAGTGGGAAGGACTGTGGTCATCACTACTTAAAAATTATTCACGTGTCAGTTTTCTGGCGGTGTGCATAAAAGCTTCCCTCCTGACAGAAGGCCCACCTGCAGTGAATAATAGAACATACACACACTGACACACACATTCACAAAGAGGATATGTTCATGCAGATGCACAAAGAAAGCAAACCCTACAACTAAAACAGTAAACACAAGGTGTATCTGTTTTGGAAAAGTTAGATATTCATCCACATTCCTTTAAAAGGAGGTCACCACTGATGACAAGGATTAAACAACTAAACTTTGTGACTGAAGGGACTAAAAATGAAATAAAACTTTTAGCTCCCTTTTGAAACCTGTTTGTGTTTTACTGGCATTTACTAGGAGGTCAAATAAAATTATTTAAAATAAAAAAGTCATGAAAAAGGCACACATGCAGAAGAAATGTTAACATACTCCATATGCATGCATTAAAAAAAAAAAACAAGAAAAATATTTTATTATTTCATACTTTTATGGCAGGTTTTATTCAAGCCCATTTTTTATTTATTTATTTTTTTTAAAGATCTCTTCAGTTCCAAAAAAAGGGCTGCATGCATCCTTTATGCAAAAACCCAGTGGTAGGGGCCAAAAATGTTAAGGACATTTAATTAACCCTGATACAAAGCACATATTTTCCATTCAGGGAAAGAAAATGTCAGCAGACATTTCTTCTAAAACGCTTCTCGTCACCGGATTCTCCAAAACTCGATTGACTCAACCATGACTAATTCTTTAGGAAGTCTGGCGTAATTATGTTTTATTTCATGCATTTTCTGCCCTTTCAGTAGAATATATAAAGACGTTGTCTGAATGGGTCAATGAGAAAGACTGTTGTCACAGTCAGTGACCTCGACTTGGCCTTTTATTGTAGCCTATTAGCAGATTTTGTATGCCACTAACCATACTTTGTGGATATTTATGAATGTTGGGGGTTTAAAAAAGCAACAATTGAAGGACATGGAAGCGACATGAGCCCACATCCTCACTGCTCTGACAACATTAAACTTTAGCCTCTCTGGTCTGATTTTAGCCTGTGGCAAAGAGGCTTGATTGGGGCCTTTGATGGGCATTAATACACCGTGGAGAGAAGGCTTTGTTCGAGAGTGGAAACAAACATAAAACTGAAGGCGGAACAGGAAAGAGAGAGGCCCATAAGCTCATCTTATTTAATTTCACATAAAAGAGTCATTCCATCTCCATGGGGTCTGTTTACGCACCTCTGAGAATGAAAACACAGACTTTCTCGATACACTGGGGATCACAACACACTGTGTGTGAGCGCAACCAAAGCAGCTCAGATGGCGTCATTGTGAGCAGGCTGCATCTTCAGCTAACAAACTCCCTATTCACATCTAGGAACATTACAGGAATAATCGTCCTTGAAAGTTTTTGGATTTTTATTTGATAAACCAACGTAAAGTAGTGAATAAATGCAAAAGGAAATAAGATACTAGTTTTAAAAAAAATCTGAAAAGTCAGTTTCCAATTTTATGGATTATATTCAGCCTCCCTGAGTCAACACTTTGGAGAGCCACCTTTCCGTGCAATTACTGCTGTAAGTCTTTTGGGATGTTTTTCTACCAGCTTTACATTGGAGCAAGAATTTGTTAAATTGCCACAGATTTCTAGAAACTAGATTTAGGTTTAACATATGAAAATACTTTGATGTAAATCACTCCATCGCAGCTGTAGGTGCATATGTTGGTTTGTTGCTTTGCTGGATTATAAATCATTCCCCCAGTTTTAAGGTTTTTAAAAAGTCAAAGTAAATCTTTTTTCATAAATGAGCAAAATTCAACTCAGTCTATCTTTCGTTCAACTCTGATCAGATTTTCAGCCTCTGCTGAAGAAACGACAGCATGATGCTACCACTTTCAATTTCTTTAAAACTAACATCAGAATTTATGGACAAATGTAGCAGAGTTTCATTAGCATAACAACTGAAATTTATCCATTGCAGAATGTAAATAGAATATTTAACCAAGTGGAAGAATATAGAAATAGTAAAGAGAACTGAGACAAGCACTGGATCCTGTGGTGCTCCATAAGTAAACATAAAGACTGAGCATTTACACTTATGGTGATATATTAAGGCATCCTGTTCTGAAACAGTTTTCTTAAATAAAGGTCTCACTACAGCAATGTTAAAAACTGTATTAATTTATTATTTGATATTTTCATTATATATAAAAATGTCCCCGGAGGTCATACTGATGCTCATTGCTGTATTCTATCATTACTGACAATGAAGCTAAGTAGAATGATGTGTTACTGTGAAGCAGACTCTGGCTAACTCAGAAACATCTGAATCCAAACCAGAGTCAAAAACCCGAAGCAGCACCCTGAGACGTTTGACCATAAAGGCTTTAGGAGGATGTGGCATAATGTTTACACTGATTCCTTGTGAAAAACCAGACTTAAATGCAATCAAGTGGCAGATGTTTCTTCAAATCGTGGCTGGAGTGTATGAATCATAATATAACTTCTGAGACTTCAGCAGACAGACTAGTATATCCACCTGCACAACTGCTGTATTTAGATGAGCTTAAGTTTTTCCACTGCACTTTTCTCCACGCAATGCAGCCATCCTGTTAAAAACCTTGTTGAGTCTGTGACATAGTCTTTGTCAGTGCACAGTCATATCTCTCGAAAGTGATGCATCAGCATGCACAATGCTCCTGAAGCACTTTGGCTGCAGAAACAGTAATGTTGTCTTAGACACTGATTAATCCACTGAATCACTCAACAAAACAGTTGGAGCGATGTTGAAGTTGAACCCGCTGAGCGTGAGACTGGTTGTAATGATCAGTAGACAGCAGAGTAAATTTAGCTATGAATGCTTTTATTTATTTCATGCCTTTTTCTAAAATGTGTATGTTTCTGAATAACTTCTGTGAAAGTAATTAATAACTACTTTAAAACTACTAACTACTTTAAAGAAATAAAGCAAAACATACATAGAAATTTCAAAGAGATGTTACAAACTATAGTACTTAATAAAATTTTGAAACAGCACACTGTGTTATTCTTAACACTGTAGTAAATTGGAAAAGGGAGCTAAATAAAGCTAAAGTTCAGATTAAGGTTTGGTGAGGGAATATCTTTGTTTTCCATTTACTGCTTTGTGTTCTTTTTCATATTTCTGTGGTGATCTTTGTGGGAATTTAACAAGGCGAGTGCTTGTTAAAATCTTCAGAAATACAAAGACAATTATTTTTTCCAGTCAGCATGGCCTCACTAATGTATTACTTGTTTTGTTTTTCAAGCCTGATGTGAGAAAACGTGTACAATAACATTATAAACATCAGACCATTTAAAGCAATTTTTTTATATATACAAACTAAACACTTTCTATGTCGAGTCTTTGCTTTGCTGAATGTTTCTTCCCACTAAAAGGACGTGGCTTCTCTCCACTATTCCCAGCTGCTTAGGGAATAGCAGCTAATCATCTTCCTTAGATATAACCTTTTCCATTTGGTGTTAAATTAGCAACTTAACTTCACAACTTTGCATTGTAATCAGAAATGAAACCATATACACGTACCTGGATTTTCATCTGATCATGTGATTTGTTTGTAACAGTGAACTGTATTGGTTTGCAGGCAGGTTAGTTTTTGCTCTCAGTCAGGATACCTCATGGACGCCTCCCTGGTGAGGTGTTCTGGACACGTCCCACTGGGAGGAGGGATAAATGAAGACCCCGGACACGCTAGATTAACTATGTTTCTTAGCTGGCCAGAGAATGCCTCGTGATTCCTTTGGAGGAGCTTGTCCAAGGCGCTGGGGAAAAGGAAGTGTGTGTCTCTTTGTTTAAGCTGCTGCCTCTGCAACCCATCCCCAGATAAGCAGAAGATGGATGAGTGGATTGATTTAAACTGAATTGGATAGTAGATATGATTTACAAAACTAGTTTGTTTTGTAAATTGTTTTAAGGTGACTTTTGCTGTGAATCAGATGTGAATATACAGTACAGACCAAAAGTTTGGACACACCTTTTAATTCAATGAGTTTCTTTTATTTTCATGACTATTGACATTGTAGATTCACACTGAAGGCATCAAAACTATGAATAACACATGTGGAAATATGCACTAAACAAAAAAGTGTAAAACAACTGAAAATACCCCTTATATTCTAGTTTCTTCAAAGTAGCAACCTTTTGCTGTGATTACTGCTTTGCGCACACTCTGCATTTTCTTGAAGAGCGGGTTATTTTCATATTAAAATGCTCAGGATGTGAGATTGAATGACTGTCATTAACTGTCATATTATTATCAAATCTTCCTGGTTTGTTTATAGTGTTTTTTCTTGCAGGTTGATCAGAAACCTTCTGCAGGTGCTGTTGGTTGACTTGATAGTCTGCCTGCTTATTAAGAACTGTCCAACATGCAGTTAGGTTTCTCTCTTCCTCCTGAGATTTACATTTGTTTGGTTTGTATTTAATGTTTTGGGTTATGTTAGGTTTATTGGTAAATGATATGCGTTAGTGATTAGCCTGAGATTTCTTTATTTTCTATTAAGGTTCATATTCAGGTTGTATTTATTTAGAATAACTTAATACATAGCTTTTGTTTGTGACTTTGGAGAGAGTCACTATTATTTGTATACCACAGCAACAGGGCAGTTCAACATGCTTTACACCATAAAAATATAAATTATGAATCAAGCAATAAACATTAGATTTGGTCAAATAGCATCATCAAAATCATCGAGCAAATAAGCATCAAATTTACAGATCAATATTCTATGTGACTCCATTTAGGGCTGGGGTGCCCAAAGTCGGTCCTCGAGGGCCGGCATCCTGCACGTTTTAGTTCTCTCCCTGGTGGTAGCAACAACCTTTTCAGCACGTCAGTGTTCTTCTTAGGCCTTCTAATGAGCTATCATTTGATCCAGGTGCACTGAACCAGGAAGAGAACTAAAACATGCAGGATGCCGGGCTTTGAGGACTGACTTTGGGCACCACTGATTAGGGAGTCAGTGTAAGGACTTTAAACTGAGGTGATGTGTTCTGTCTTCCTGATTTTACTGAGAACCCAAGCAGCAGCGTCCCGGATCAACTGAAGAGGTCTGACTGACAGTGAGGACACTGTAGCAGTAATCAATTCGTCTAAAGGTAAACACATAGATGAGTTTCTCTAGATATTGCTGGGACATTAGTCTGTTAATCCTGGAAATGTTCTTCAGTTGGTAGAAGACTGACTTGTAATTGTCTTTATATATCTTTGACAGTTCAGGTGAAAGTCCATCACTACCCCCAGATTTTGGACCTGATCGCTAGTTTCTAACTGTGATAACTGGAGCTGTGTGCTGACACTAAATTGTTCTTCTTTGGGTCCAAAGATAACTTCAGTTTTGCTTCTGTTCAGCTGGAGAAAATTATGGCACATCCACACATGTATCTGTTCTAAGCATTTGTTCAATGCTTGAATGGGTCAGAGACATGTGGTGAGATTGTAATGTGGAGTTGTGTGTCATCTACATAGTTATGGTAACTAATTTTATTACTTGTTATAACCGGAGCTAGCAGGAGCATGTAGATATTGCCTAGGACGTTTCCCAGGATCTAAACTTGGTTGCTCCACAAATGACTCAGTAATAATGAGAAGTTACCTAAAGACACAAAGAAGTGTCTGTTCATTGGGTAAGATTCAAACCAGTCCAATACTTTACTAGAATACAAAAGGAAGAAAATCTTCTTGTGGTTTCCCTGCATGTTACCTCATCATATGTTCCTGGTGGACATAGCAACTGTAATTGTACATATATATGCTTATATACATATACACATATATATCCATAACATTAATTTTGTCTGCCACGAAATGAATGTTGAGGTCATAAGAGTTGTGATCATATTTGCCAATAATTTCTAAGTTCATCTAAATTCCAACCTCTGTCTTTGGTGGTGAAACCGCAAATATACTTTGCACAAAAAAAAGAATAGTGTTTTTGCAAATTTTTTAAGCAATACTTCTTGGCAATACATCTTATACTGTTGAAAAGGCTGTTTATTTATCTTTAAATGATGCCACATTTGTAAGAAAGATGCATTTGTGGGTTGAGCAAAAGCGTATAATAGGTTCAGCTCATGAAAAACTTGCAACATTCTCCCTACCAAAGTCAAAAAAGTTTATTTTACTTTTGATTCTGCTGCTCAAACCACAAATGTATTTTACTTTAGATTTGGACACATTTATAAACAGGCATTCTGTAAAAGATTTATTGCCAAGAAGCATTGTTACAAGAAAGAACTATCTAACCAAATATGACTATTTTTACTATATGTAGTAAATTTCCATGTAACCAAGTCTCAAAGACACACACACCTGGATTGCAGATAGGGTGAGAAGCTTAGTCATTTAGGAAGGTCTCAGAAACACAGTTTCCCCATTTTAAAGGAGTTTGTTGATCCAGTTTGGGTTTCTGGTTGGGATATGTTTTGTCCTGAAGGAGATTGGTTTTAAATGGATTTCTCTTGGCCTGTTTGGGAAATGCTCAGTCTCTCCTGGAAGAGTTGGAGAAGAGGGTTGCAAGAAGGGTGATACAATGGATCTTTGTTTAGAGTGAGGCTTATTTAATCAGGATCAAAGTTAGAGGAAGAAGATTGATTGATAATTTTTTTATTTCCAGTCTTTCTTGTGCATTCTCCATCTGTTTATTGAGATGTCAGATGTTTTAATATGCATTTACAGTATACTAAGGAACTGGTGTGTCCTAAATCAGAGCAGCAAGATTAATATTCACCATAATGTTTTGTTATGTACTCTACTTTAAAAGCACCCTGACTTCGGGCTTTTGAGAGGATGTCCATCCCCTCGAGTCCCACAACATACAGGGAACCCACAGATGAAAGTTTATTAAGGTCTGGAAAAATGTCTGCCATATGTGACTACCTCTGGAGTCTGCTGTTGATCTTGGGAATCCTCCCTCACTGATATGATCAGTTGGAGAGAATTACCCCACCTCATCAAATTCAGAGCACACCCAGCTTCAATGCAAAGGACTCTCCACAGAAAGATGTGTCTCATCAAGAATTGTTTATTTTTTTATTTTTTTTTTTTTGAGAAGTGTTACAAAAAAAAGTTGACAATTTCTTTCAACTAAATTACGTCTGGGAGAGATTATTATGTCCTCTGAAAAGTATTTTGTTTTAGCTTGGCTGTCTTTAAATCATGCACTGTTATCCCTAGAATCCATCTGTGCTGCCCCCTTCATGTGTGGCTTCATGTTTTATAAAAGATATAGGTAAAAAAATCCTTCCAGTGGCTTAATACATTAAAGCAAGAAATAAGCAAAAATGTTAACAAAGTAGAACCTGAAATGTGCTGAGGTAAGCCAATTGCAATCTGAAAAAAAGTAAAAATAGTATTTGAAATAAATAGTTTGCGGTTCTTCGAAAACAATTATTCGGTCTTTAGAAGAAAACGAAAGAAAAAATTCTCCAAATGTTATGACAGAATTATGAAACATTCAAGAAATGTTGTTTGAAGCCGGACATTGCTGTGCTTTTCTGTTATTTTTTTTTCTTTTGTCAAACTTGATTGTTTCAGAACATCTAGCAAAATTAAATATCAAATAATATTAAATCTACACAAAATTTATTTTCAATAGCTGTTCATGGGCTCCTCCATGGGCTGCCACTCCTCCATGGGCTGCCACCTTATCGTGGTGGAGGGGTTTGAGTGCCCCAATGATCCTAGGAGCTATGCTGTCTGGGGCTTCATGCCCCTGGTAGGGTCACCCAAGGCAGACAGGTCCTAGGTGAGGGACCAGACAAAGTGCAGCCCGAAGACCCCAATGATGAAGGAAAACCTTGGACTTGGTGTTCCCTCGCCCGGACGCGGGTCACCGGGGCCCCACTCTGGAGCCAGGCCTGGAGGGGGGGCACGATGGCGAGCGTTTGGTGGCCGGGCTTTTACCCATGGAGCCCGGCCGGGCTCAGCCCGAAGAGGAAACATGGGCCCCCCCTCCCATGGGCCCACCACCCGTGGGAGGGGCCAAAGGGGTCGGGTGCACTGTGTGATGGGTGGCGGCCAAGGGAGGGGACCCTGGCGGTCCGATCCTCGGTTGCAGAAACTGGCTCTTGGGACGTGGAATGTCACCTCTCTGGTGGGGAAGGAGCCGGAGCTAGTGCGTGAGGTCGAGAGGTTCCGGCTAGAAATAGTCGGTCTCACCTCGACGCATGGCTCTGGTTCTGGAACCAGTCTCCTTGAGAGGGGCTGGACATACTTCCACTCTGGAGTTGCCCAGGGAGAGAGACGTCGGGCAGGAGTGGGCATACTTGTTGCTCCCCATCTCGGCGCCTGTACGTTGGGGTTTACCCCGGTGAACGAGAGGGTAGGATCCCTCCGCCTACGGGTGGGGGGATGGGTTCTGACTGTCGTTTGTGCTTACGGGCCGAACGACAGTTCAGATTACCCACCCTTTTTGGAGTCCTTAGAGGGGGTACTGGAGAGTGCTCCTCCTGGGGACTCCCTTGTTCTGCTGGGGGACTTCAACGCTCACGTGGGCAACGACAGTGAGACCTGGAGGGGCGTGGTTGGGAGGAACGGCCCACCCGACCTGAACTCGAGCGGTGTTCTGTTGCTGGACTTCTGTGCTCGCCATGGATTGTCCATAACGAACACCATGTTCAAGCATAAGGGTGTCCATATGTGCACTTGGCACCAGGACACCCTAGGCCGCAGTTCGATGATCGACTTTGTCATCGTTTCATCGGATCTGCGGCCGTATGTCTTGGACACTCGGGTGAAGAGAGGTGCGGAGCTGTCCACTGACCACTACCTGGTGGTGAGTTGGCTCCGGTGGCGGGGGCGAAAGCCGGTCAGACCTGGCAGGCCCAAACGTGTTGTGAGGGTCTGCTGGGAACGTCTGGCGGAATCCCCTGTGAGACGGAGCTTTAACTTCGAACACGTCCCGGGGGAGGTGGGGGACATGGAGTCTGAGTGGACCGTGTTCCGTGCCTCCATTGTCGAGGCGGCCGATCGGAGCTGTGGCCGCAAGGTTGTCGGTGCCTGTCGCGGCGGCAACCCTCGAACCCGTTGGTGGACACCTTCGGTGAGGGATGCCGTCAGGCTGAAGAAGGAGTCCTATCGAGCCTTTTTGGCCTGTGGGACTCCGGAAGCAGCTGATGGGTACCGGCGGGCGAAGCGGCATGCGGCTCGGGCGGTTGCTGAGGCAAAAACTCGGGTGTGGGAGGAGTTTGGAGAGGCCATGGAGAAAGACTTCCGCACGGCTTCGAGGCGATTCTGGTCCACCATCCGGCGTCTCAGGGGGGGGAAGCGGTGCAGCACCAACACTGTTTATAGTGGGGATGGTGTGCTGCTGACCTCTACTCAGGACGTTGTGGGCCGGTGGGCAGAGTACTTCGAAGACCTCCTCAATCCCACCAACATGCCTTCCACTGAGGAAGCGGAGCCTGGGGACTCTGGGTTGGGCTCTCCAATCTCTGGGGGCGAGGTCGCCGAGGTGGTTAAAAAGCTCCTCGGTGGCAAGGCCCCGGGGGTGGATGAGATCCGCCCGGAGTTCCTTAAGGCTCTGGATGTTGTAGGGTTGTGTTGGTTGACGCGACTCTGCAATATCGCATGGACATCGGGGGCAGTTCCCCTGGATTGGCAGACTGGGGTGGTGGTCCCCCTGTTCAAAAAGGGGGACCGGAGGGTGTGCTCCAATTATAGAGGGGTCACACTCTTAAGCCTCCCTGGCAAGGTCTATTCAGGGGTCCTGGAGAGGAGGGTCCGTCGGATAGTCGAACCTCGGATTCAGGAAGAGCAGTGTGGTTTTCGTCCTGGTCGTGGAACACTGGACCAGCTCTACACCCTCAGCAGGGTCCTGGAGGGTGCATGGGAGTTCGCCCAACCAGTCTACATGTGTTTTGTGGACTTGGAGAAGGCGTTCGACCGTGTCCCTTGGGGAGCCCTGTGGGGGGTTCTCCGGGAGTATGGGGTACCGGGCCCTTTGATACGGGCTGTCAGGTCCCTGTATGACCAGTGTCAGAGTCTGGTCCGCATTGCCGGCAGTAAGTCGGGCTCGTTTCCGGTGAGAGTTGGACTCCGCCAGGGCTGCCCTTTGTCACCGATTCTGTTCATCACTTTCATGGACAGAATTTCTAGGCGCAGCCAAGGTGTTGAGGGGATCCGATTTGGTGGCCTCAGGATCTCATCTCTGCTTTTCGCAGACGATGTGGTCCTTTTGGCTTCATCAGATCGTGATCTGCAGCTCTCGCTGGATCGGTTCGCAGCCGAGTGTGAAGCGGCCGGGATGGGGATCAGTGCCTCCAAATCCGAGGCCATGGTCTTGAGCCGGAAAAGGGTAGAGTGCCTTCTCCGGGTCAGGGGGGGTGTCCTGCCCCAAGTGGAGGAGTTTAAGTATCTCGGGATCTTGTTCACGAATGGGGGAAGAAGGGAGCGGGAGATCGACAGGCGGATTGGCGCAGCGTCTGCTGTCAAGCGGGCGCTGTACCGGTCCGTCGTGGTGAAGAGAGAGCTGAGCCAAAAAGCGAAGCTCTCGATTTACCGGTCGATCTACGTTCCCACCCTCATCTATGGTCATGAGCTTTGGGTCATGACCGAAAGAACGAGATCGCGGATACAAGCGGCCGAAATGGGTTTTCTCCGTAGGGTGGCTGGGCTCTCCCTTAGAGATAGGGTGAGAAGCTCAGTCATCCGGGAGGGACTCAGAGTAGAGCCGCTGCTCCTTCACATCGAGAGGAGCCAGTTGAGGTGGCTTGGGCATCTGGTCAGGATGCCTCCTGGACGCCTCCCTGGTGAGGTGTTCCGGGCACGTCCCACCGGGAGGAGGCCCCGGGGAAGACCCAGGACACGCTGGAGGGACTATGTCTCTCGGCTGGCCTGGGAACGCCTCGGGATTCCCCCGGAGGAGCTGGAAGAAGTGGCTGGGGAGAGGGAAGTCTGGGCCTCCCTTCTGAAGCTGCTACCCCCGCGACCCGACCTCGGATAAGCGGAAGAAGATGGATGGATGGATGGATGGATGTTTTTCTTTCCATTTTTGAAAATGCTATTCAAACCTATCCTCACCCTTTATTAAAAAGTTAGCCATCTTGCTTTTTAAATCATCAACTAACTGTTTTTAACCAAAGTTTTATGGAAAGGTGAGCTCAATTTTACATCTAAGCTGTGATTACTGGTAGAGGAGGAGAATGAAGAAATCACTTGCGTAGGATCTGTCTGATGAGCGAGCTAAACAATTTTCAGGTCATGAACTACAGACATTTCAGAAGAGGTGAGAAAGAAAGTAATTTATGTTGCTAATGACTTTCCAGACTGATAGGTGAAATTTCCATTGCTTTTAATGACCCAAAACACACCAGTAAATCCACAACAGAATCAAAACATAATAAAAGTTTTGGTTGGAATTAGATCCAACTGTGATGCTGTGGCTTGACCTTAAACATGCTCAAAAGCCATTCAATATGGTTAATTTGAAACAATTTAATGGAGCCAAAATTCTTCCACAGTGATGCAAAAGACTTTGTGGTAGCTGTCACGATCAGTAGTGTAGGGGACAATTACATTTCATGCCAGGGCCAGGTTGACGTAGAATTAAATAACACATCATTTGTGTTTATTCAGATTACTATCATCCTATGTGTATATACTTTTCAAATCTAAAACATTTAAATGTGGTTCATCCATAAAAGAAACCGGTAAAAGGAGTAATACTTTTAACCGCCCTGTATTTTTTTCCCCCCCCAATTAAATCTTCAGATACATTTGAATTAAAAACAACTCCCTCATGCTCATGAGTCAACATGTTAGAATGCTCCAGACACAGAAAAGAAAAGATGCAACCATATATTAGTTATCTTGTCTCTGGAGCGGTCATCAACTGGTATTTAAATGGCTGATGCTTGACATATTTGGTAACCTCTCTTGCCTAGTTTGTGCCCTACCTCTAATTTATTCCCAAAGAGAAAATGTACTGGCTCTGATGGGCAGAAAGTTGAAAGCGAGGTCTTCTTTTGGCCTAAAAACCACAGCCACAAATATGTCCGCATACTGTAGCTACACAGAAGATAATGACAGCTGGATGTGGTAATTGCTCTGATGACAGCAACTTATCCTCTGTGGATTCTTTCAGTGTACTTTTATTCATCTAAAAGGGTTGATAAAGGCAGCAAGGCCCTTCAATCATTTGTGCAGTTTTGAAAGAACTTGGAGACACAGAGGCGGTCACTTGAGATATTCTAATTTTTTTTTTCTCAATCTAGAACCACTCTTAGGAAAGCTGTCGAAAACAGTCAATCAGTGTTATTTGTGTGGCAATTTTTAAGCTTAATGGAACCCAACGTGCTGTAAAAAAAATAAAAACAAACCCAGCCAGGAAAATGAGATACTATATATTCATAGGTCAAACTGTGATCATGACAAATGGCATAATTCACCAGCTATTTTATTACGCAATGAGTGAGGCTTTAAATTCAATTCAAAACTTTAAAGAAAACCCTCTTAGGGAGTACAAGGTCAAGTTGAAAAAAAAACACAGTTAATATGAAGACACTTCAGAAACTCTTTCTGGGTCCTCATTCAGCTCAACCACTTCTGAAGACATGCTGTGCAAATAGGTTGCAGGCTGTAATCTGGAGCGTATGGGATTCTGAATAAATTACACAAATGTCCAGTAATTTGTTCTCTCCCTCCTGTACCATCCCTTTGTTAATGGCCAGATGCTGCAGTGCTGGTTGATGTGGCATGTTTTGTTTCTTTTTTGTTTTTTGTTTTTCTATTGTAAAATTAGCTTTTCATTCTCTTTATGCCGCATTTCATTGTTCCAGATTTAATGAAAAAAAGTCATAAAAATTTTTTTTCACTCTGAATTAAGTAAGATCTCCCCACAGTTAATGATCAAGTTCAGCCCAGTGAGTTCTATTAAAATGTATAATAGTGCTAAGGACTGAATTATTATAGAATTAAAAATTAAGTACCCTCATGTTCTTCATCAAAGAGATGGCCACAATGTCAGCCAGTGCCTGCTGTTTTTATAAAAATTAAACACATAAAGTGACAGATATTTGCAAAATAGTTAATTGTAGTTTGTTATCTGAATAGTTAGCACCCAGCCAACAAATTCTGGTATAAAACCAAAATAACAAATGGCGTATTGTAACAAAAAAATAAACGGAAATGAAAAATAGTCAAGTTTACTGAAATAGCACACTTCAGAAATAAGCCAGTTCAAGGTGTTTTACATAATAAAAGCAAGACACAATAACCAAAATCTGAAACAAGCAACAAACATTACATTTTGTCAAACACCATCATCAAGAATAATCTTCTTCAAATACATTGGTGGTGATAGTGGCAGGAGTCTGTTCACCGAAAGGCACAAGGGAAATAAAAATATTTTATCTGAGGAGACAAAGATTGGACTCTTTGGGATGAATTCAAGGAGTCAGGTTTAAAAAAAACCAGAGATAGCTCATCCCATAGTCAATAATATTCCTATGGTGAAGCACAGTAGTTAATCTTTTCATTTTCACATTGTTTTGTCTATTTGTATATAAAACAACGTATATAAGCTTCTTTTTTTTTACCTTTAAAGATCTTAAACCATATCTCAAAAAAGGAGTGTAAGAATTGGGCAAAAAATATTTTTATTCACTTTTTTCTGAAATCTAGAGTTTTGTGAAAGAAGTTGTATTTTACTGGAGAATATTTGTGCTTTTTGTTGTTTCACTAGGTCGCACTTGACGGTGTGTAATCAGAGAAAAGAGAAAGGTAAACCAGTGGTGGTGAGAAGCTCCTAAAACAGGAGAGCAGCAAAGAAAATAGCCAGGTTCTCCTCCCACTGTTGGAGCAAAGCCACATCCTCTGAAACTATGTCACTGGGACAGAGGTTGGCTGTGATCTGCCACCTCAACCTTTGACCCTGACAGTATTTTGATTAGAGAAGACAGGATTCTGTTCATTCTTAGCGTTTAATCTCAGACCCTCAGTCAGAGTCAGACCGGGTGTGTTGTCAGAGGGTTGGAGCAGACTCTTCAGTGTTTATTTTAGTGGGCAGATAGAAGTCTCGCAGCAAGGTGCTTGCTGTCATCGCTGTGACCTACGAACTCAGAGGGCTGGACGTCACTTTGACTCCAGAGACCAGGGCTGCAGCAGCATGTGGGATGCCCAGTGAAGAGGTCAAAGGGCAAGGCCGCTTCTCAGGAGGCGTGCAGATGTCAAGAAGCAGTCTGAGTGTTCTTTGACTTTTTTTTTTACAAAACGATCTGAGCATGTAGACACAACCAGATATCAGAGTACATCCTCATTGCTTCCATTACTGAATAAATAGCAGGATGGTGTTGTACATACAAGTGCATGGTTAATTGATCCTCAGCAAGTCAGATCACAGATATCATAACAAGTGTCCTGGGAGTTTGCTGGTCATGCAGGTGTGTATTAACAAAATACCAAGGAGGAGACTTAAGCAATGACTTTAGGGAACCAGTTGTCATTGCTCATCAATCTGGGAAGGGTTACAAACTCCATTTTGCTAGAGTAAGAAGGATTATTCACAAGGTAAAGACATATAATAAAGGTGCCATTATTAATATAAGTGGTTATATCTCAAGAAATCCACCTCCAGATCAAACATGCAATGCCATAAGTAATTGCCATGAGCTCAACATGTTGTCTCATATACTACCAGCCTTGGTTAGCACTTAAAACAAGATAGTATATTTAGAAACTTAAACATCTGAAAAACAGAAGAAAAAAAAGCAAATAAACACATCATCCCAAACATTATATCAAATCAGTTGTCTGTATGTGGTTGGGTTTGTTGATTTGTGCTTGTTTTACAGCTACAGAGCAAAAAAATGTTTCAATTTTTTTGAAATAAGAATGAAAATGTAGCACCTGCAAATGGTTACTGTGCACAGAATCAGAATACTCCCCCGCCCCCCTCCAACTGGTTTGGGCCTGGAAGCATCTGGAATTGACCTTCAATCTATGAAAATATGTATTCAGTTCAGGCCAATCAGAATTCCAGATTTCTGAGGGGGAATGCAGTGTACTGCAAAACAAAAGACAAAATAGTTATTAGCCAAACCCAAAAGTGTGTTTATTTGATAGAAATGGGATATCCTTGGCTAACTAAATGTCCTCTTCTGATTTGACTGGAGTGAAGCTAAGACACACTTTAAGATGTTAAGTAAAATATTTCTGTGCAAAAAAACAGTCTAACTCTGCATATATTCTGTTAGCAACAGAAATATCCAGTTTTTTTCATAAGAAGAAAGTATTGTGAAAAAAATTCAACTCTCGGATGCAACAAATAAAGTACCCTGGACATTTGTGTTCTTTGCAGAAGTTATTTATCAAAATGAGCTTTATTAGTTATACAGGATAAGGATAGTTTTCACATACTGCTGAAATTTAATGTCTGTGAGCTATTTCAGACAGTGAACTCCATTTGCACCTCTGCTTCACACATTACCTACATCACACTCCATGTGTCATATATCAGGTGTACACTTCCAATACAGCGATCTGTTTAGACTGCAAGTTTCAACCATATCTTCTTAATATCTCTGCTCTGTGTGCCGTCAGCTTTTCTTCCACCCTTCCACCCCTGCAGGCAAAGATACTATGATCTACACAGAGAAAACATTCAGCATAAGAATGTCAAAGCTTTAAAGTTCACTGGAACTCTTTTGCCAAGTAGAAAGCTATAATCTAAATGTGTATTACATGATTTAGTCTGACTCCTGTATTGATAGGGTCTCCATTTACTAATAAAATTCAACAAATAACAGTAAGAAACTTGAAATACAAACACCTTAGAGTAAAATAAAAATGCAATAAGAAGTAAATTACCTAAGCATAGACACATTTTTATATCTCTGCATTAGCATACATGTGAGCAGTGGGAAAGACACATTCCCACAAAAAACTTTAAAAAACAACATGTAAGTTATTATTTTTACTGTACTGTATATTGTTTATTTTTTATTTTATTTTGAACATGATGGAAGTATAACATCACACACATGAACAAGGAATGAAAAAGACATATTTTTTTTACCACAATCATTTTAACGTGCACGAAAAGATTATGTTACCTTAGATTGTATTATCTTGCTGATGTTGTATACTTCAGCCAGTGAATTTTAAAATTCACTGGACAAAAGGTTTTACTATACTGGACAACAGTGTGTTGCACATACAAAGCTAAAAGAAGAAACATTAAAAAAAAACACCTCAAGAGATGTTTAAAGCACCACAGCATTGTATAAAGCTGACTTACTGCAGCTGGGAAAATAAGTATTGAACAAAGCAACCTTTTCATCAGCAAATGTGTCTGTAGTTAGTCTGCTGACATGAAATTTGCACCAGCTTTCATGATAACCCCAGTTCTCCACTACTAAAAAAATATGTTACAAAATCAGTCAGTAAATTAGATGCAATATAGTGGTGAATAAATATTTAAAGCAAATGAGAAGGTGGAGCAAAGGCTGTCAGTATTTCAAAAGTACTCTTGACCCCAAAATCACAAATGTGCAACGCAAGAGACTCGTTTCTCCATACAGGAGACATTTTGAAGCCGTCATTATCAAAACACCTTTTCTACTAAACATTTGATAGATTTCAGCATGTGTGTTCAATACTTACTCTAACTTTGTTGGTGGCCAGATGGGGTTGCTAATGTTGCCTCTGACATCTGATGTGAATTTCAATATGTAAATATGTTCACTCAAAACAACACAAAAGAAATGACATTTTAAAATAAGCATTTGTCATACTGTAGCTAAACCTTTTTATTCCCTGACCATTTTCTCCATACGGTGTGATCCCTATGAACCAAAAGCATGTGGTTTCTTAAAAAGGTGAAACCTATTAGAAAACATTTAACAATACATCAGTGGGGGTGTGCATATGTTTGAGCTTGTATGTATAATTGAGTCCCAGCTTCTACACTCAGTTTTTGTTTATGAATCTTAAAGCTTAAAATGAATGTGATATGCATGTCCACAACAAGTGTATGCAAACTTCTGTCATTATTTTTTTGACATAACAGAGTGGAGTTTCATGTAAAAAAAAAAAAATCTTACTGTTCTGACAGGTGAATGTAACTTTCTAGACTGAATACGCATGGATTAATTTTGGTGTTACAGAGACAACACTGTACTTTAAGCTTTAATACCAGTAAAATCATTTGGAAAGGACATGAAGGATAGGGCTTTAATAAAGGTACTCAGTTCTTATCAGTAAGGGTTTGAAGTTGGTATCTGAAAATACTTATGCAGGGCATGTTTTGTCATAAAAACGTCAGTTCAAAAACTTTTCCTCTGCTGACTGCTGCTTCAGGAAATCCTTCATTTGGTTCCCGTATGTGTATCCTCACCATCTGTCCTGTCAAATGAAAAGACTACTTTAGCAGTTCTTAGAACTTTACTTAGGTTTGTTTTAATGATGATTTAAATTAAACAGCACATAAAAAAGTTGCATGCAATCCAGTGGGACCAAAGTTGTGCACCGATATTAAACAAAGCAGTTCCACAAAAAGAGACATCTTGGATACGACTGTCATAAGAGAGCAGAGAGTTAAGTAATCACAGCATAATTCATCATTTTACCCTTTCATTCATGAATTATAATCCTTTGTGTCAGAATTTTTTTCGTAATTATTTTTTTCTTCAGGCATAAAAATAGGTAGGAAAAAAAATTGTAAAATAATTTTTATTTTATTTTATTTTATTTTTTAGGTGATCAATTGTAATTTTACGGAAGAGGATTAGGGCCACCGAAAAAAGAAAAAAAAAGAATTCTGAGATTAAAGTCAGAATTCTGACTTTAATCTCAGAATTCTGACTTTAAAGTCAGAATTCATTATTTTTTTTTTGGTGGCCCTAATCCTCTTCAACTTTTCTCCAAAGTTGTTATTTGAAAAATACATCAGTAGTATTGTTCTTTAGGGGTTATTTTGTTCTTTAGGGGTTATGTATTGTTCTTTAGGGGTTATTTTGTCACAATATTTTTTTTACCTGCAAGCGTCGTCTACAGTAGGAAGAGGGACAGGGTCGGTCAGCTTGCTCTTTTGTCTGTCGGCCATATTGGATTTAACAAAAATAATTTCTTGCATTTGCAGCTGATGGCCAGTAGTTGATCATGTATTTTATTATGCATTCGTGTCCACTTCAGTGGTCTGTGTGCATTTCTAACATAAAAATCCACAAGAAGCACAAGAAAATGGCTTTTAGATAGCTGTCCACTGTAGTGACCACTATACATGAAAGGGTTAAAGTACCTAATAACTTATAAACATAGGAAATAACTAATTACTAAACTTTAAAAGCCGACTGGGAGTAAAGACTTTGGTTCATGCTTTTGGGTTTTGACGTCAGCCTAAAATCAACTGAACCCATCTTTTTGATCTAAAAAGATCTATGATGACGATGATGTATCATTATCTATTGTTTGGCTTCCAAAACTTTAACTAGAGCTGTCCAGCTCTAAAAGAAGACTGACATTTTTAGCAAAGGTCATTACCAAGAGGGAACAGAGAGCTCAGTCACTGGTTTAATATCCTGGAATGTCCTTTCAAAGAAGAATCTTAATACAAGTCATGTTTTTCTCTTAATTTGGGAAGACATTCTCTTCAACTTTTCAATTACTGAAGGAAGTTTGAAGAGATATGCCGAAATTAATAGTCACTAATTATGGTTATTATTTTTAAATAAATTAAACATGCGTTCCAATGTATTTTAATTTGTCAGATTAAAGACGCGTTTTGAAAAAGTAATAAACATGCTTTTTTACTAAGTTCATATATCTCGGTCTGATGTAATATCCTAATCTCAAGTGCAGCGGGTTCTTAATTTATTTAACCTTTATTTAATAAAAAAAATAAAGGTTTTAAAACATCAGTCTATATGATTTGTTCAATTTTGTGAACTTAGTTGTGCTTAAATAAATAAACCATTCAATAATATTCTTATTTATTGAATGGATCTGTATAAATAAACTTAATTTATTTGAAAAGAAATTGATATATCAACATGTTAAGCTCTCCTAAATTCATAAACAGACAGAAAGACAGACAGAAACTTCAGCACACTTTTATCCATTCAATTAATAGTAAGATATTTATAAATATTTTCCCCCTTTTTTCAGATTAAAATTTTCAATAAAAACACAGATTTTGAGTCAATAACATCATCTACTTAGACCGTGTTCACATGAAACTATTCATTGCATTATTCCTCTGCCAGCCTCCAATCTCAACCAAATAATTTGATCAAAGCTTCATCTGGCAACAGTTCAAGCATGTGGCCAAGATGTGTTACTGTCTGTATCAGAAATGATCAATGTCTTGAAAAATCCTTTAGTGAAAGATTCATAAAATTCATTATTCTGCAGGGAACCAAATACATGATGTTTATTGCCATTTGGTAATAAACATCCAAAGCATCATTATTAGAATGAAAAACTACTTCATCTCGGTTTGCTGTATTTCTGAGTAACAAATCTCTCTCTCTCTCTCTCTCTCTCTCTCTCTCTCTCTCTATATATATATATATATATATATATATATATATATATATATATATATATAGATAGATAGATAAAACTCAGAAATCTTTAATATAATATAAATTACATTAAAGCAAAAATAACAGGTGGCAGTCTCTGATACTGCATGAGCAAATAAATAAATAAATAAATATGTTTGTAAATAAATATATCAAATCTGCTGTCCAGCATTGGAGGTATTCCAGGTTGTGGGAATTGCCACAACAAAGCTCTGTTCATCCAGCTTCAGGGTGACCAAGTGATTCCAATTAAAGCTGCATGTGTTGTTTACCGAGGCTGGGGTCGCACAAGTCAAGCACAAAGGAGACTGATCTCAGATGTAAAGAGGAGAACATTGAATCACTGTGACCCGGGTCTGTTCAGAGAGAAAAGGGATCTTTTGTCTTCCTTGTATTTTTTTAAACAGGTGATTGGAGCATTCTAGCCACATTCTGAGTCCAGTCACATCTGATGTTTTTGTCCTGAAGTTTGCGTCTATATTCATTTTCAATAAAATGGAATACTCTTTCTGAAGAGGCCCATTTGTTTTTCACAAAATAAAAACCTATAGGCACGTATTAAACATGCTTTTTATCTATTCGTTTCAAATTCGTCTTAAATTTTGTGTTTAATATACATCAATCTATGTGTAATTAATCTATACAATGTGTTTCACTTGGTCAACCAAGTTACAGAAATAAATTGTAATATCCTAATTTACTTAATTTCAATGTATTAGCCCAGCTACAGTTTCTGGTAACAGTTCGCGTTGCTTTTAAAATACTTCAAAGAAACCAGAACAGTAAACTTAGTTCAGTGGATAAATTCATCCGACCAAACCGAGGGCATGCAGAATAAAGCAAGACAAATCAATTTGTTATAAAGTATAAAATGGCATCCACTGACTGACAGAGAGGCCGACCAGCGTTAGAGGGTAGAGGAAGGAAAAGATGAATGAGGAAGTTGAAGAGCCTGAGGACAAAAACATGCGCAGCATCAAAGAATGGAGCTCACAGAGACTCTGAGGGAAACTTGTGATGAAGTCTTTCTTATCTTTCATGAAAGATCCACCACGTTGGATCAATTTTTGCTTCTTGGATAAAATAAAATTATGACGATGATAATCTATTACGATTCATTTGTCATTAACAGCAACTAGAAGCAAAAAACATCCAATGCTAATGTGGTGTACTGGAACATTTGAAAATGTTTTACAGTGTATAATTATTTTAACAAATCGGACAAGTGGAATCTGTCTCTAGATGGAAAAAGATGTTATATTAAATACAAATAAATAGATTCAAGAAGCTCAAAGCAGGTGAAAAATAGCCTTTTGACTAACTCTGGCATATTTACAGAAATGTTGTCAATACACAATGAGCCATTGTTTGTGAAGCATTTTGTGAATTTATCTGTGAAGAGTGCAATAAAAATGCATTTTAATCGAGTGTAGTTTAATAAAAGGAAAGTTTTGCATATTTAGTTATTTTTTTTTCCGACCTATTTCCGGGTTTTGATATTTGTTTTATAACTTTTTCAATCACCTATGATCATGAAATGATTAGGAAACTACTTGCTGAAAATTAGATAAAAAATATTTTCTTCTATTTCACAATGAAAATTTACCTGAGCAGTAGCAGTTTAAAGAGTGTTTTAGTATAAATGGCACTCTCAAAGCTGAGTAAAATGAATTTGAACACAAACCAGGCCAGGATGGGCAGCATCCTACAATGCAAAAAAGCCCTGAGAAGAATCCAAAACTTTGGCCAATTCTTCTTACAACATGTTGTTACCTCAGTTATCATCACTGAAGAGCTATTTTCACTTCACATTTTTCAATTTAATTAGATCTACACTTTTACTTGGAGATTCACACTACTAATGAAACTGCTTTGGTCTGAATCATTTAAACTCAGATCAGATTAAATGCATTAGAGTAATTTTGCTGGTGGGGGATTAGCCTCCACCCCAGACATTTGAAGCCGATGGTGTGAAAATGGTGTGTTTGAACTGATGGGTAATATATGTTTTTACAGGATTTTGTTTCATGTCTTCATGAGCCTGTTTGTTTATTAATGTTCTCTCAAAGGCCTTTGAGGCCTTTATAGAGCAGCAATGTTTTTCCTTTAATGGATAATGTAGATATAACATGAGGTTTGTCTTGCTTGTAAACCAAAATAAGCCTTCAGCTGCACCACATTCTATAGCTATCCCACCTGAGTTAAAGCAGGTTGGACAGAAAAAAAGACAGGAGTTATTTAAAATTCTGCACTTTGGCTGGTTCTGACTTCATTTGGCACAGAAAGGCAGACTTCAACTGTGCAAGGATGCATGTTTGTGACTTTAAAACTTCAGGGCTGCCGAGAACAAGAGCTCCTTGAACAAAACGTCCCGTTCATTTCACGCTTTACATCGCTCGGCTCCTCTGCCTCTGATTCAATTTCAGCTAATCATTCAATTAAAATCACATGTATGAGATAGAAAATGGCCTTTTCAAATGCCTGAACACAAAGGCAATTATTGCTTTACTTACTTTCCTGGAAGTAAAACGTAGATTGTGTTGCATCTAATGTGGAGTTTTTTTGTTGTTGTTTTTTTAAGAAAGTTGATTTGCAGTTAGTAATGTGTGTAAATTCTGTAGTCGCAATCTGTGTCAACTAAACTTATGTGAGGTTTTTTTTTTTTTTTTTTTTTTTGCTAGAGGGCGCTTGTGCCAAAAACAGTAAAGGTGAACAACAGGAAATAGTATTTGGCATGTTGACTTGGGACTAAATTTTCCAAGGGCTCAAAATGGACAGCTTACATTTAAAAAGCCCTTGCCTGCAGGAATGCTAGTGAAGAGAACATATCAGGGAAAATTTAGAAGTTATAGTAACTGACTCACATCTGTCATGGGAAAAAAGTTTAACTTTATGCTTTGTTCTATAATTTTAAGTCAGCGTATCTAATATAAAGGAGTAAAAATATGAAGTATACCAGAAAGTAGAAGATGACTGTAAGAGTTTATGTTTCTAAACATCAGTTCTATGTTTCTATCATCCTAGACCAAAGAACAGGGGGGAAAAAGGAGCATCTGAGCTTTGTTTCTCTCGTATCTGCATAATGCACTGTGATGGGTAAATGCTTGTCTCAATCCTAGGCTCTTTTGTATCTGCAGATTACAAAAGGGCCTATTTCCAGCACTGTGCAGGCTACCAAAAAGAGACTATCAAAGGGAAGAAACAGGCTTTCAAGTTAGGACCCTTCGATTGTGTTACAGATTGGTTCCAGGTGAGGCAGCTTTGGGAAGTTCAGCCGGAGGAAAATTGCCTCTCACCAGAGTCAGGGAGGCTTCACGGTTGGCATGGCACTCCGGAATTCCACTACAGCTCACGTTTGGTGGGATTTCTGAAAGATGGATGCTGGGCCTCAAAAATCATGTTGTGGTTGATTGCAGTTACATTAAAAGCTAAGCTCAAAGAAAAAAAAGAAGAGAGGATTCAGAGTGTCTGGCTGTTTAAAAAAAAAGAGCTCGCAGAATAGCTGGATAGGCCTGTAGATAATAATTGGAGCATAATGTTCAAAACATCCCTTTGATTCACTCACAAGATAAGCCCTGGATTTATGTTTCAAAACAGACATTTTCCAGTTCCACTCTGGTGTTAACATGATTTCTAAAATGAGTGGCTCATGTTCTTCTTTTTTCGCACATGCTATTATGGCAGGAAGCTATCTCAAGGATTCCTGGCAGAGAAATATAGCTTTTCAGCAAACAAAGCCTCAAGAGTATATTGTGGCACAAAACCATTATTTGATACCCCTGAAACATTGCTTTGATTACGTGCCTTCTAAAAACCAAGCTAGCTTGTGACATAAATTGAGACATATCTTTACAGATTTGACAGGCAGTCTGCTTTGCTTAACCCCTTTTTATGGTACATAATAATCTAATGTAAGGACTTCAGTCACATGGCTCAAACTAGACTTGACAGAGTCTTAAAAGACTTGCAGCTCGTTAGGTATATTATTGATTTATACCTTTACACAATTAAAAATGAACAACATTTTAAAAGGCTTTTGATAACTAACATTATCACTTTTCAGTTAAAGTAAATTTTCACATTAACAGAAATGCCAATGATAAATAAAATTGATGACTATTATTATAATTAAGTTGTAGAAAACATAATAAATATATTTACATATATTTGCACAATGTGCAAAGGATCATTTAATGTACTACACAAATAACCAAAATAATGAAATAAAACACACACTACCGTATGGACTACACTACTGTTATGCTACTGGTTTATACAGTAGCATAACATCTTCCTAAGTAATGTTAAAAAATCATACTATAATTTTAATGGTATTGATCAAATAAGCTAAACAGTGTCCCATCCATTTCTAATACGTAATTATTCATTTTTATTGTTTTTTTATTTTTGCACAACCACACAGTTATTAGTATACAACACAGCTGTTGTAAAATAAATGAAAGGAATTACTCTTGTATAATTGTTTCTTTAATTTTATAATTTCCATATCAAATGGTTTAAAGTAATGTTATTCTTCCTGCTGTTTTATTAGTTATCAATGCCATCCTGTGAACATGGGATGGTCTCACTAAAGTATGATTTTCTCTTAGCCATCCTTCAAAATGCATTTTTCAAGAAAGCCGTATTTGAGTTGCTCGTCAGTAGATCAGGCAACATGTGAATGACTGAAACCTGCTCATAACTACAGTCACAGCAGCAATAACAAAGTACTGTACAAACAGAGCCTGATGGGGATCCAGTATTATGTTGTCATCATGGCCTGATAGGGAGGAAAAAATATGTCCTTTGGCTTTTTCCACATCTTTACCAGGTGTACCCTCGAACCTGACTGTAAAGTTGGGTTTTGTGCTTGATTTGGACAAAAACAAATAAGAGCAAAAAATAACTTACAAAAAACAGTGTTGCTCACCTTTTATAGAAACATCTCTTGATATGTACTGTTAGAGATTTTACAAATTTCCATGATTTCAGCCGACAAACCCTTTGTTCTAATGTTTAGATATAATACTAAAAGCTATCCTCACATTTGTCAGATGATTTATTATTTTTTTTGTTACTTTGGCAACATCACCAAATATTTCAACGGCAACATTCGATTTTCCACCAGCGATCATCGCTTCTTCGTTTGATTTGTCAGCATGCAGTCCCAACCGGCTTGAACTGTGGTCCATCTGCACAGTTAATCAGATCTTAAACACGTCAGGAGAAACTCTAAGCAGGCCTGGAAGGGCTTCACGCGTACACACAGAAAGTAATTCTGAATGTCAGCCGCACACATGCTGTCAGATCTGATCTGAACCAGGCTACTTGTGGGAAAGACAATTAGGCAGAGAAGGCCAAAGCATTATGCATTACTCACCTGTCTTCCCAAATAAACCTAGAAGCACAAACATCTGCGCGTGCTTTCAAACTGGGCAAAAATGTCAGTCACTTTTCTGTCTTTGGACTTTTAAGGCGTTGTTTTAAAGCTCTTTACAAGCACCAGGTAAAAGAAAATGGTTTCAGCTTCTTTCTTTGTCCCAGTTTGCTCATTCAAATATTTGGCTAATTATTTTTGTTAAATGTGACTGTTTATTGGCAGCACTCCACATGCATGTGAATAGTTGTTGTAGGTCTCTCACTGGGCAAAAAGAAAAAGAAATTGGTCCTACGGGCGTCCATATCAGCTATAAACACTGATCAGAGGCCACACAGAACAAACAAGCTGTTATTCCACTGTTGTTTGAAAGGATTGAGGAGACCAATCGGTCTTGTAATGAAAAGAAAATAGAAGTGATGTTCCCATGACGGATATGGTAAACTAAATTGAGAGAGGCTGCTCTGTCGGCTCGGAGTTCGCACCTCTGGTCCTTCGACTGCCCTCAGCCTCCCTCCCTTCCTCTCATGCACCCTTCATCCTCCCAACACTGACTCACCCTTTCCAAATATCCTCATCCAGCCTGGGGGCCCATGTGTTCATGTCCTGTTGGGGATTTGTTGATTTCTCTAATCATTGCTCCAGCTCTGCCTCCGTCTTTGTTTATTTTGAACAACAAGCAGTGAGCACAAGTGCTTAAGATGGGTTTTTTTTGTTTTGTTTTTTTTAACCAGAAAGACGCCCTTGATTGCGTCTTAAAGATCACAATTACTTTGTCTTTCATACTTTAGCCCTACAGCAAATGGTAGCAGCGTTGCGTTATTTGCACTTAAATGGCTTATTTTTCTTTGTATAGTTTCTATTCTCAGACTAAACAATTAATTTTTTTTCTATAACATTATAGTTCTTTCCTCAGTGTTCTGTCTTGGTGCATTTTATAAGAGATTCACAGGATGGAGGAACCTCCTGATGAGAATGAGAACCATGAGGAGGCGGAGGTGGAGGAAGTGCTGTATTTATGCTTTTCATGGTCTTCTCTCTGCACTGACAGGGAGGAAACAAACCCTGCTGGCTATCTTCTTAGCTGGGGCCTTTTTTCACTGACAGGAGAGTCAGCATTCTCTGAGCCCTTCTCTGTTCCTCTTGTGACTGTTACAGTGTTTAAAACCAGAACCAGCTCTGTTCCTATCCCCAGGGAACCACACAAGTACCCCCTGACCTCCAAAGATGTTTACTGATGTGAACTGAAAGAATATAACAAAAAAAATTAGATTTTCTTTTCTTTTATTATCATTTTGCCAAAGTTAAGGAAGAACTTTTTTTCCCCAAAAAGGTTTTCTTTTCTATAAAGTGGTCATATAAACTACAATAAGGAATGTTTCTAAATAAATATGCATACAGTTCTTTAAAGTATAAGACTAAATAAAGGTCTGAATTGCTTAAACTAAAGGTCTTATATATATATATATATACATGTGGATATTGATGTTTATATTGGATGACTACTTGTACTCATTCTACTAAATTAAATATATCAACACTAAGATGTGCACTGCTTCTTTCAACAAGCTATCCAATTGCTTTTAATGCATCCAGATGTACATAACATCTGTTATGCCAACATGAAACATGTGTCAACATGCCAGGAATTCCTTGGTGTTACTACCATCTTTAAAAATGATATGTATCATTTGCATATATTAAAATATCAGTCTCCACATACTAAAGGTTGTCTATTAATGTGTATTAAGAGAACTAAACCCACAATAGCGCCCTGAGGGACCCCATTTGACAAGCATGTGGATTGGACTTGCAATTTTCAAGTTTAACAGCCTAGAGAAATTGACATAAATCAAAACAAACTGAACAAATGACGTATTGAGCCAAGGTCAATAAAGAAAGGATACACGCATTCAATAACCCAATGGATTGCATCCTGGACCAAACATTATAAATGTGGAAATAGTAGGAGTGATCTGTTTTCATATGATTTCCACATTTTGCCAAGCTACTTGTTACTGCAAGTGAACAGGTGCAACACAAAAAAGATCAACATCAAAGCAAAAAAAAAGAAAATAAGATGTTTTTTCTTTTAAAAAAAAATTGTTTACACATTTTATGAGCATAAAGCTTGTTAAGTTTGTTAATTTGCTAATTCTTATTATTTTTTGTTGATTTTTCTGTTTATATTCATAGGCTTCTTTGGTCAATGTCTCAATTTCAGCTATACAAAAAGCAGAGTTTGGACATTTTTAACATAAGCGTTAAAGCAAACTGAAAAGTCCCTTGCTACAATGTAGCTGAGAGCTAAATGTGGTCTTGCATTTTAAGTTATTTTGTGAATACAACGGAAGATTTTAATTTTTTTTACCCCTCCAGGGGGTCTTTTTGTGGGCTCTAGTGTCCCTTATATGACAGTAGACTGACAGGAATGGGGAGAAGACATGCGGCAAATGTCGTCGGGTCCGGGAGTCGAACCCGCGACGGCCGCGTCGAGGACTGAAGGCCTCCAAATACGGGTCACGCTAACCCCTACGCCACCACGGCACGCCCGACGGTAGATGTGTGAAGGAAGATTTTAAAGATTTGTAGTTTTTTTATCTACCCATACTTGAAATTAATTTAATGACTGAAGAATGGAACATCGCCACACTCAACTTTTTTGTGACCAGCTTTTCTCCACCTAATGTTGCAGAATACACATTCACAATGTATGCATGGTCACACCAGCACAAATAACACTTGATCTACTGCTCTAACTACATAATGACATGTTGCTCCTCAGATGTCAGTCAGATGCTCTCTTGGTCTCTCTGTCTACTCCCCTTTTTCCAGGATATGTTTTTAGGGCTCAAAAACATTTCATATATGTCATTTCCTGCGGAATTCAAGTAGTTGTTTTATTTTTACTTTCAGTAACGCAACTATCTTCATACAGAGGGTCTGATGCAGAAGGTGCTTTCCACTCAAGCAAAACACAATTCAAACACCGTGCAATTTTACGAACAGCACATGTTCGCTTCAGTTTTTTCAGCTAATTTCACCCTTTAAAGCAATCAGCACAACCAACATTGTAAACTGTAAACTATAAACATTTCATGCATTTTTGCTGGTTTGGTTCAGATTTAATTTTGTACCTATTTTATCTGCTCCAGCTGGATGCAAACTTCATTCCTGAATATTTAAAATGTGTGAAAAAACAGTAGTATTTAGCTGGCATGAATAGCCCCAATGGATTGTGATTATTCATTACATTTATATCATGATATATTGAAATAAAGTTAGTTTTCCAGTGCATACATTGTGTCAAAATGTGCCAAGATGATATTTTTGGTGGTTCCAGATGGATATGTCTGTGTTGAAACATCTGTAGCACTGCTTGGGTTCACTTTTTGGAATACATTCGTAAAGTTTCTTATCAGATATTAATCTACTAATTCTTTGGTGAATTTCACTCAAAACATTGTTTTAAAGTTATTCAGCCAAGATAATTTTTTTATTTCTCTTGTGAATTTACCCTAACACAGTAACTAATTTGATACTTTGACACTTGTGGAGTAATATCATATGTCTTGGGTTTCCTTGGAGACCAACATTACACATTGTTCTTTCTCCACTTATTCTAAGTAAGTCATTTTGGACAAGAACCAGAAAAATAGGATTTGTGTTTCAACAACAATACCACTAAGGTTAAAAACATATCCATAAACGTGTCAAGTGTGTGCCGTTTCCTCTATCACACATTGAAATATCAATACCTGTTAGCAAAAATAAAGACATGCAGTAAAGATGTGGATGATTGGACCCAGTCCTTGATACTTTCCTCGTTTCTTGGTGACCTGCTGCTCTTCTCTAGGCAGTCTCACTCTTTGCGTGCCAGTGAGTATTTGCATGAGATACATTTGGAAATTGGTTACCCTGCATAAATCCACATATTCTGACAGATGCCCGATGCACAATGTCAAAAGTCTGCCTTCCTCTCAGAGCTCTTCAGGCTCAATCTAGAGCCTGATCCGAGATCATCAGCAGAGCACCTGCCACGTCAGCGGCTTAACAACACCACAACGCCCACTTGGTCAGCGACTCCAGACGTCACAGACACAGAGCAACAAAGAGCTGCACACAACATGAGATGGGTGGGAATAACAAATACATAAGTTCATGTTATTCTCATCACTTGAAATAGCAATCAAAGCTGATTTAATTAAGCTATTCTGTGTAATTATGGTCTGCAGGGAAGCACTGACAGGGTCCAGATACTTTTTCGTTTTGGACAGGGCATTCTGGGATACTGGGCAGTCATGACAGAGAGTTCTGTGGAGGATCCAAACCAGAAGTGGACCGCCTGTGTGTGTCTTGATGTACTTTGAGCACTTATCGGAAACCTTCATGCATATATGAGTAAGGCGTACTCACTTAAAATAGTCATGTCTTTGTCATTGTCCAGGTCTGCGCTTGTTTGTTTAAGCTCTGAGTTGGCACATGAAGCTTGCATA
Organism: Xiphophorus couchianus; assembly: GCF_001444195.1. NCBI lineage: Eukaryota > Metazoa > Chordata > Actinopteri > Cyprinodontiformes > Poeciliidae > Xiphophorus > Xiphophorus couchianus. The sequence continues at coordinate 19,191,325 of NC_040231.1, read as the reverse complement.
TTATATTTCTATTTAGAAAATCAGACTACTTTCAAGTTTGTTTTTGGGGCCTTTTCGGCACGAGTTCTGCTCATGCCAATTCCCTTTCATGCTTTACAAATGCTGAAAAGATGCAGAGATCAGTTTCTTTGAAGATTTAACTTTCATTTGGATAATATCAGAATGAAGGATTTTATTACATTTACAAAACTGGTTTAAAACCAACCAAATTTTGCAAAACATTCAACAACATCAGACAATTTGTGTGGTCATTCACAGGTGGCATCTGACACCATCTTCACGGTCGGGCTGAATCCAAATGTGTTTCCAGTTTCCCCTCACTTCGATGAAATGTGACCTTTTGTTTTGTTTGTTTTTCAGAAATATTTCACCCTAAATTCCAAGTCCAGGATTCTTTTCTAACTTTTAGATAAACAGACCTACACTGTGGTTCGTGGTCACAGAGTTTAGATTTAGATGTTTATCTCAGTATCAACAAAGAGTAAACAACAAACACCAAAGTGGACTGAGGGGTTGAGTTTTTGCAGAAAAAAAATAAATCCGTGTCTGTCAGATTACCTCAACTTTTTTCTAGTAGTAAAGAACAGTGAAATCTGGTACAACTATTGTTTCTACTTGTCTATTTACTTACGTGTCAGTATGTTCTAAACGTTCCTTTGCTCTGTCGAACAAGTTAAAAAGTATAAAACCGAATGCAAAGTGTGAAATACATCATTAGACTTTAGCATTCGCTGGTAGGTGTCAGCTCGGTCCAAGAAAAAAGAAAAATGCCTTCACCGCTCCTGTTTAAAGTGTTAATCAGGGACTTTCTGAGTATCTCTGCTGATTAAGCATCTGGAACTGTGGAGCTACGCAAACTTTGTCTGTGACTGACAGATGTTATTCCAAAGTTAGTTTCTGAGAGAATCCTCAGCTGGTGTTTTAACCCGGAGCTTGCTCCCAAAGACACCCTCTGGGCCAGACTCTGTAGGACACAAATGTCAGGTCTGCTTGGGTTGTATGGCGGTGGATAAGATCAGCGTTTGTCACAGCACACCAACCCCATGTGATTGATTTCCTAGAACTTCACATGCAATACAAAATGGAGACTGAAATTATAGTTCTTCTCCTTTTACACTGTGGTTCTTTAATTATTTACTAACTGCAATTAGTACATAATTAAAGGAGAAGTATCGCAATTTCAGTGAAATATGGGTCTGGATATTTAATGGAGGGTTTCAAATACTTTCTTGAATAAGAACCTGGATTTGATAGATCGGGCACTTCTCAGAAGGGATGAGGTGACTGCAAGTTAGGTAGTTAAATATGCAGCATGTTAAGATGTATAAAAACCTACTAAGACTAGTTTACAGCAAAATTTGGAGGTGCAAATTAATGTAGTCTTGTAAAAAAAACCTTTTTTTGTTTATTAATCTTAGTTTTTCCATTACTTCCTTTATTCTGGAGTATTATTAAGACACAGAGGTCCATTTCTCTCCAAAATAGGAAACATCAGAGAACATGCACTTCTTGCAGCAGGTGTGTGTTGATATTCATTAAAATAACACAGCAATTTTCCGCACAACTTTAAAGATATATAAGTAATACATAGAATGAGGTGAAATTAAAGAACAGAATATTTATGTGCAGGTTGGAGAAATTAAGTGTTACATTTTCAAGTTCCATGCAGTGATTGCATCATGCTGATCATTTCTACCTTAAAACTGACTAGTCATTATAAATTATCAAGCTGACCTTTAAACTATTATTAGGTTTTATCAACATTAATTTAGCCAAATTTTAAAAAGACTAGAGCACATTTGCTAAGCTGAAGGATGCCCCATCATTTTTTTATTGTTTCAGTTTACCCAACAGCTACAAAAATTGCAAGTTGAATTTTTTAGATATGAAATAAAATTAATTAAATAACTCATGTGTGACTTTTGGATGCAAAATGAGGCCTGAATGGAAACCTAAGCGTGCAAAGAAGAGAAAACCTGGAACACGTGTGGCTGCACACAGAGACACTTTTTGCATTTCACAGACAAACTGGAAACAAACAGACTTTTGTGAATATCTAACATCAGTAAATGTCTTTGCACTCGTCTTAGATTAGTACTAAACGACCAGCATATGGTCGCTTCCTGAATGCTAACATAAATTTACATTTATAATGTGTATATTTCTGTTTATTTATTTGAAGGGATATCATATGCAGAAAAGGACATATACACAGATGCATAGTTCCTTATGTTGGAAAACTGGAATGTTTGCAGGACAAAGGAGCACCTTAATCTATGTCACCTGATGAGCACCTGAATGCGTCACATGTTTTTAGATGTGTGCATTAATGCTTTCCACATTAAACAGGTCCGGTTCTGAGAATGTTTGGTTCTGAGACAAAATGAGTGATTCTTTGACCGAAATGTTTTAATTTTTGATGCTTTTTAAAAATGTTAAAATTTCTAAGGATTTAAAGATCTATATTTTTTTGAATGCAAATACCTTTCCATTTTTGAAGTATGCCCAATAACCAAAATAACCTAAAGAATAGTAGCACGTTGATATCTATTTACATCTGAACGATGACGGTTCAGGAGGAGACAAAAGGATTTTTCTCCTCTTGCCTTTTGAGTTACTGCTTTAAGCTTTAAAAACACAACATTCTAAGCCACGACATCTCATAGAAGAAGATTTGCAAAAAATTGAGTGTTTTCCTCTGCGGCTATGCCATATGCATCCACTGGCATGATCTTAGAGCTGGGCCTTTGGTGCAACATTTACCTCTGAACCACACTCCAAGTTCAAGCCCAAGTTAATCACTGTTGCATGATGGAGAATACAAATTCTCCTGCTTCAGTGACGATAATAGTTGCAATTAAGTGAAGATGCTTGCTGTCTGTCTCTAACACATGTGGGTCATGAATTATTCATGCTGAACAACTAAGAGAAGAAAAACTGTGTGGAAAAATAAAAAAATTGTTGTTTTCTTTTAAACCTCTTTAAAAACCAACTGAAAAGGGAGTGTGGAAAAAAGACCCGGAGGAGCCAGAAGTACTGCAGATAAATCCATGGGCTTGCCTGAATTGCACTACAAGTGGTGTGGGGCCAAAGTGTTTGTGGGGCTCCGGTGGTTCTTCAGCCAATAAATCCTCTACACAGATTTAATCCAGTCAGATGTGGAGCAGGAGAGGCACACTGAAGGATGTACGGCCATTACTCAGCAGCCCACATCAGACACAGAAGCCAAGGATCCGTTTGTCCTTACCTCGATGGTTTTAGAAAGACTTAGACAGGACAGGGAGAGAAGGGAGAAAATCATGCTGTGAGAATATTTGGTTGAAATCTCTAAGGTAGTCATGCCATAATGGGCTGTTATGTTTTTAGAAGTGTTTAAATTTTTGGAAACCTCATTTGTTTCCTACAACTCAAAGACTGACCTGAACAGATCTCTATACATTTTATTACTTAACATTTCATAGTAATTTGAACAAAGAAACATTAATTTAATTAGGTTTAGATTTAATTGGTAAGGTCATTGATCATATATTTTAAAATAACTAATCTGCTATTCAGACCCATGTTTGAGTGGTTTTAGTAAGACCTCTTTCTTTTCGCCAGTTTGTCTTTTGCTATTCCCGCACAACAGAGAAAAAACAACAACAAATAGAAGAACGTCGCAAAAGTTGTTTGCAGGATCTTGTTCAAGATTTTCATCAAATTTGAAGTTGAAATTTCCCCAGTTAGCCAAGACACATGCGCCCTCTGCTGTCCAACCTTTGTAATTGCCACAGTGTGGTTCTTGATATTACTTCATTCATCAGTTCACAGTATCTTTGTTTTGTTTTTTCAATGGTGGTCAAATTTCAGCCGGTGTTCTTCTCAGTGAAGTAATTCAGATCTAGGACCAGAGCATAGTTTGTTCTTTCTGTCTTTATTTAGTTTGTTTCTTTATGAATGACAACATACATGTTAACCCACTGCCTCCATGTATAGATATATAATTATATAATCTAACATTTGAATCAAAACAAAGAGCATGCATGTCTTTCAAATTTAAAGTAGACTTTTACAAACATGCTAGAGCTCCTGAGCAAATCTAAAAGCATGCTCTCTAAAATGAAACATAAATCAACAGTGTAAAAGCAGGTTTGTTCATGTGTAAATAAGCATAGAAATATAAAAACAGCTGAAGCAGCTGGGGTAAAATTCTCACTTTGTAAATCATGACTTTCTCTTTAAGCCAGGATATATGTATATATATATACACAAACCTACAAAAGTAGGTTTACTACTTTTAGGTTTTTTCACTATTTTATGTTACATCAAAATATTCATGCATTCCAAAAACTTATGTTACTTAGAAACCTTGAATACTTTTATTAGATCGATCAGGGATGCATTTGCCACGGTATTTGATCAGATTTTTTAACATTGCAATGATCAGGGTGTGCAAATACATTTATGCTGTTGAATTTTGGGCATAGTCTTAAAATACCTCAGACAGAAGACAAGTTTTAAAGATTAAGTTAATGTCATACTATTAGATTTAAAGAAAATCTGAACTCTCAATATAAATTTTCTTTTTTAGTTCTCTTACAAATTTCTTTTAATCCAAAAATTTAAGCAGACTTCAAATATACATCGACAGGAATTTATCTTCACTTTAGAAGCAATTCTACGTATTATCTATAGGGGGCAGTAGCGTATTTTTGTCTTGTGTTGTTCCGCATCAGAGGAAGATAACGTTAGCACAGGGGTCCTTGTTAGCTTAGGAGCTAGCTAGCGTCAGCCGGTTTGAGCCTGAGCATCCTTCTAGAAAAGCTCCACTTAAAGTAAAAAAAAAAAAAAAAAAAAAAAAAAAGACACGGACTGTACTGATCGTTTCGCTGTTAACGTAAACCCCGGCAAAGAAAAATCTCTTTGAAGACAAAGAGAATAAAGGTATGGAATGTTTGCTGTTTATATCAAATAGCTATTTCATCTGAATTTCGAGAAATAAGTCTTTTGTCATGCTTTACTCGAGACGGCTGCAAAAAAAAAAAAAAAAACCCGAGTGGGTCGCTGCGTCCCGACAGGGTCTTTGTTTTCATGGGTAAAACTTAACGTCATGGGGCAACAATTACCTTCACAAGAACCACTCAGATACTTTATAATTCGTGTAAAAGGCAGTTTTAAGTGACATTAGCTGGGCTTCGGGCTTTGCCTGCATATCGTTAAGGAACATGCTAGTATAGGCTAACAATGGGACCGTGGTCGAAGCTAGGTTAAACTGATTTAGACGACGTTGTCTCAGAACCAGAAAGTCCGCATTTTCAAATTAAAACTGTGGACGTAGAATGTGTAACATCCTAATAAAACGCTGCTCGGATCTGTCCGTAAAATGTTTACAAGTTAAGTTGAAGAACACAACTTTAAATCGCAGGCCTACATTTTAATTTTGTTGCTCGGTGTTGTTTTTTTTTTCTATTTTCATGCGCTATTATAGAACCAGATTTGAGAAAAAGATCGCGGTAGCATTCTGAGAATAACGGCTTTAACTGCTGCTTTCCTGGCGTAGGGCATACTATAGATGGGTTTAGGTCGAGGTAAAGTGTTCTTTTTTTTCCAGATTAGACAAAATAAGAACATAAGAAATAAAAGCCCCCCATTATTCCAGATTATATTTAGACATTAATAATTGCTATGAAAATTAAATTAAGCCAATCTGTTTGGAAAATTACTCAGTAATTCTCCTCGAGTGTCAGTCAGCCCTGCAGCAGGTTGAGCCAACGTCAGTCTGCAGTGTCTTCCTGAGGAAATAAAAGTCTACAGATACGAACCACATTTCACCCTTACAGAAAGCTGCACACATACTATACATTACGGCGGTTATGTATTTTATTTTAACGTTGGTGCATATCAAAAACATTTTTATTTAAAGGCGAAATAAAATACAGTTTCAATTATACCAAGATCATTTATGTAGGATAAAATAAATCAGCTACAGCATTTAAAAAACAGATTCTGAGGTAACTTATGTCCGTCTTTGAAATTAATATAAAAAATATGATCCCACATTTTTATAAACCTAGACCTTTCTTAGCCTAATTAAGCATGTCCTCATGTAACAAATTAGTTGATTTCTGCATTATAGGTGCTTGAACTCAGTAACTAACAAACAATCTGGTTGATTTATATTGTGCATCTTCAAAGACTGTTCATTAGCAGGATAGAAAATGTTAACTTTATTATTTAATATCTTCTAAACAGCAACCGGTAAAAAGACTGTCAGTTGGTGAGAGTTGATCATTCTGACGTCTACAATTGTAAAAAAAAAAAAATCTCTGGTGTTATTCTGGAAACATGGAGCCACATAGAAATCGTTTCAGACAACAGTAGCTGCATTAGGAAAAATTCAAATGCTAATTAACTTCCAACAAAAATGTTTTCTAAAAGTACTTTAATCTTCTTGAAGATGTATGCAATATTTGGTACAGTGACATCATAACACTGACAACTGCACTTTAACACAATTGCTCCTATTCATTAAATGGTTGATCAATGTTTTGAGAACTATAAGACTTAGACTTAGACTGACTTTATTGTCATTTTGCATGCACAGGGTGTATACTATAAGTCTAAGTCATTCATATTATGGAGACATTAAAAGCCATACATAGCACAGCAGTAGAGACATTATAGAACACCCGCCCCAATTTTCTTTTTCGGTTTAATTTTTCCCTTAAGATGCCTTCAGCAGCGGTTGGCAACAATGCTGTCCAGTGTGCCATTCCAGACTTGGGAAATGGAAGTCATTCTGAAGCCATGAAGCAGTTTCTTGGTGTTATCGACAAAAAGGTCCGGAATATGGAAAAGAAAAAGGTACATGAGCAAAATGTTTACATCGAGGTTTTTGAATCTTTCTCTGTTTTGGCACTGATTTTTGTCGGTGTGTGCGTTGTGTGCGTGCGTGTCCGTGGGTGTGTTTCACTAGATGTCACAAGTTCCTGCTTGAGATCATTAAGTGGATGACTATTTTTATGATTAAATTTCAGAAAGAATGTTGTAAACTGTATTTATCTAAAGTTGTTTTTATGGCAAGAAAAAAAACCAATGCTATTTTATATAACTAAAAAAAATGCAAACAATGAAATATTTTTAAATGAACAAGAAGACCAGTTCTTCTATCTACACTTTTGAATCCATGTTTTGGATTTTATTTTGACATTTTTATTTAATGATTTTTTTTTTCAGTCCAAACTGGATGACTATCAGGCCAGAAAGAATAAGGGAGAAAGACTGAATCAGGATCAGCTGGTGAGATGGGAAACTGGCAGCTAACTTCATATGCAGCATTGTATTAATGCAAGCAATGTAACAATTTTGAATTTTGTTTCCTGGATGTTTCCAAAGGAAGCCTTGTCGAAGTATCAAGAGATCATCAATAACCTTGAATTTGCTCGAGAACTGCAGAAGAGCTTCCTGGCTTTGGGCCAAGAGGTTAGTCAGACCTTTTCTGGAAAGTTTGACCAAACCTCAATAATTGTTTATTTTAAAGGAGTTTGATGCTATCAGACATCTCCAAGGTAACATTAAGAAGCTGTTTCATAAAACTACTAATTTATTAAACCGTGAAGAGAGAAAAGAATGTCTGCTCTTGGTTCAAACTTTCTGCGTGATGGCCTCTGTACCAGCCGTACTGGAAATTTTCTCCTTTTACAATTTTCTTGCAACATAAAATGCACCAAAACGCCTCTGTGTATGTTTAGGTCCAAAAGGCAGTGAAAAAATCTGCACGGCGAGAGCAGCTTCAGCGGGAGGAAATGGAACAGAGGCGGTTGAAGACGGTTTTGGAGCTTCAGTATTTGTTGGACCAGCTAGGGGAGGACGGCGTGCGACAGGACCTTAAAAGACCAGATTCCTCTGGCTCCCCTCTACTCACAGATGCTGACCTTGCATCTTTTGATGAGTTTTATAAACTGGTGGGTCCTGACAGGAACTGTGATATCAGGTATGCGAATGTTGATAAATAATTTTCTTCATTAGGTTGTGCAAGTGTGTTTCAGAAACCAGAATATTATTAGAAAGTTAACTTATTCTTGTATTGAAGAAGAAAAATTAAAACGAGAGTATGCAGATTCATTAGACGCTAATTGATATATTTTGAAAGTTTATTTCAGGCCATTTTGATGATTATGACTTGAAGTTAATAGAAATCCAATCCTTTAATGCTGGCCTTTAGCTCGTCTAGGAGTTTACATCAGGAGAGTTTGTTGGCCAGTCAAACACAGTGATGTTATAGGTTTTTACACAGGTATTGATACTGCTGGCAGGTGCCAAGTTCTGCTAGAAAAAGAAAATCACAATCTCCACAATGCTTATCATCATCATAATCATTATTGGAGGGAACCAGGAAATGTTTTCTATGTGAAATGGCTCTTGAAGCTCATACATCACATCTCCTAAAACTCTTCAATTCCCTTTGCTTCTCAAAACTTTCTTGTTCATCTTTTTTTGCTACTTTTCTTTCCACTCGACTTTGGATTAATATGCATGGATTGATTCCTGATGATCGACGTAAAATCCTATTTTGTTGTAAGAAATTAATTTTTTTATTGGTCAGTAATGCTTGTATTTTCCAAGAAGCCGAGTTTGGGGATTTCATTCGATGTAATCATTAAAATGAACGGAAATAAACAATTTAAATGTGCCACTTTGTATATAATGTATCTTTAAAATGCGACCTTCAACTGACATAATGAAATACTTACATTTTTGAAGATACTCTTATTCTTTGAGGTGCCTCTATATGCAGATATTTTTCTTATCTGTGTTGCTCATCTTTTCATAATTTTAAAATTAAATGTCAAATATCCTTCACTTCACCCTGAATCATTATTTCCAGATTGACTGACCAGTATGAAGAGGCCTCACAGCACTTGTGGTCTCTCCTTGAGGGTCGAGACAAGTCTGTGGCGGGAACCACATGTAAGTAGGTTTTTAAAGTGTTGAAACAAATATCGTAAGTTATTGTACATTTACAGCACAAACATTTGGCCAATCCACTGGCTTTATTTCTTAAAGCAGTAACCCAGTCTAGTGTTGAGAACTCAGTGAAAAAAAATATTGTCAGTCAGGCTGTGTTTGACATACAGTATATGTCACTTCACAATGAATAAAGAACTTTATCACTATAATCAATCCCTCTCATCTTTGTTCCAGACAAGTCACTGAGAGAGACTCTGGACAAACTACTGGTCAGTGGTTACTTTGACAGAGCAGAATCTAAACAGAACGGAGCTTGTGAGACAGAAGAGAAACCAGAAGAGCAGGCTGTTGTGGATGAAACAACGGTTACCGGGGAGCAGCCACCTGAACCTGGTAAAAACTTACTAATTTGCTTATTAAATTATTAGTGTGTATTTACTTGGGTGTAGTAACTCTTCAAATGTGTTTCTTTCCAGAAGGACCAAATAATGAAAACTACACAGAGCCTGTCCAAGTGGAAACCACAGAGGTTGTCAGGCTTTATTATGCAGTGCATTAAAAGCTGTGGATCATTGGTTATTAATGTGTATATATATATATATATATATATATATTTATTATACGTTTAAATTAAATAGTCATCCTTTGTGTCAGTTTTTTAACAGACAGTTTGTTCCAGAAACTACATACAGTAACACTGACAAAGACCAAGTGGAGGAGTGGAGTGTGGAGGCTCAGGTATCCTCACTGCACTCATCAGTGGCACCAAATACTCTGTATTGTCAAACGTACTGAGATAGTTGAACTTAAGTCATATCCCATTCTTAATATATAGGCTTTAGTCTTCAAGGAATCAACTTAATAAGGTTTAAGATTGAGTTTATAGCAGTATTTCACTTTTTCTTATAAGACATCATTTGTGAGGTCAGACAGTGATGTTGGTCTGGTTCCCAGTTCCCAATCTGGTTTATCATGAAGTTGCCATTATCAGGGTTTCACTCAAGGTCCGCCTTCAAAAACATTCTCATCCATGTCCCTATCACTGCTGCTCAGTCATCTTCTAAATGGGAGGAACTATGTTCCCCACGTATCCTCAAGCATTAATGTTTTTTTAACATGTAGCATTAGCTGAGACTAAGGATCCAAGCCCCGACAATCATTCCCACACACAATGCTTGGCAACATAGTGTACTTAACTGATCTTGTATTCTTTAATATCCCTGTTTCTGTTGATAGATGAATTCCCTCCAGCACCACCCGCCTGCGCAGCTGGCTTCTGAGCCCACCATGGCTGTGAACCAAGCTGCTCCCTCTCCTACCACTGACCCTGTGGTCAGAAAGCAGGCGGTGCAAGATCTCATGGCCCAAATGCAAGGAACTTACAACTTCATGCAGGTTAGAACAATCTCACACAGCTTTCTGCAGATGTCAGGACTCCTCTTGGTCTGAATAATGTTGCGAAATACTTCAAGGTACTGCATTAAAAATTAGTATTTCTGCTTCCAGTGTCAACACGTTTATAAACAGATAATTATTTCAAAATTTTACCAGCTGTAAAATTGGGTAAATTGAATAGTAGAATCAGGGGTAAAGGGGAAAAAAGTTATTTCTGGCAGAATTGGCTCCAGATTACAACCTTATTTAAAATTTCATACAGCTTTCTTCAGAAAACTGTACAGTCTTATAAAACAGCAGAATGTCTGCTTAAACTCTGGCATAGCTTAGAACAGCTGTCTCCAACCCCCGAGCCGCTAACCAGTACCAGTCCGTGGACCAATTCATACCGGGCCGTGCAAGAAATAATTAAATATTTCTGTTTTATGTATTATTTGTATCTGGATGATCTTTTATTTTGAAAATCCTTTAAACGGATCCTCTCAGTTACGTCTTGCGCACCAACATTGAGCCCACAAGCAGCAAAATGAGTAAGAAACAGATCAGATGTCTTTGGAAAGTTTCTTTGCGACGGGGAAAAGGCCCAGAGAAGAGACAGGAGAATGGATTTATCCCGGTAGCTGACTCCCACATTCCAAGCCCGCTCTGCATGACGAGCGGCGACCGGTTCGCTAATGAGGCAATGAAGCTTCAAACTGCTTTGCCACGTAGAGACCAAGCACCCTGAGCATAAGCAACACTTCGGGAGTCATTGTCTCCCAGATGGGACCGTCTCTTTGCAGAGAAACAAACTCAGGGCTCCCATTAGTCTTATCGGGAGTTAAAATTTTCACCAAAGTAAAACATTCGTTTTTGTTTCGTTTGTGTTTCGAAGGGATATGTATACGTTACCATAGCAACTAGGGTCAGAGAGCGCTAGGGCAGTGGTTGAGGAGTAGAACTTGTAAGTTTTAGATCTGGTTCACATGGCACAATTTTAGAATTGTCGGCCAATTTCTATTTGCTGCACTATGATTTGGAGGTGAGTTATGTCTTTTCGTAGTTAACATTTTTAACTGAATAAACATTCATGTTTATTCAGCACATGATTACTTTCCGCATATCATCTCTGATGTCCATCGGACTCTCTGCTGCGCCATGTCAGCTGCTTGGGATTCCCCTCAATGCTTATGTCACCGTGCTTTCTGATTGGCTATCTGTCACATTCAACAGGTTGCGTTTTCGCTCCCAGTCAGGGAAAACCCCACAGGCTGCGATAGTCGGACCAAGAAAATCCAACATGTTGAATATCCCCGATTTTAGATTGAAGCAGTCCAGACGTTCTATGTAACACACCACACACTGCAGGACGTTGTACGATTGTCGTAAAGGGAAAATCGGGGCAAAAAAAAAGGGCTTTAGCAGGAACACCAACATGCAGAAGCCTTATCCGACGGTTCACCCCACTCCCCACCCGGGCCGCTGTAAAATTGCCAAGTCTTGAACGGTCCGCGGTGATAAAAAGGTTGGGGATCACTGGCTTCTCCAAAATATGAGCCTTAAAAACTCAGAGAATGTCTTGCTAATGTAAATTGCGTAGGTCGGAACCTTAAATTATGATGGTGTTGATATAAACTGTATTGTTGTAGCTCTAAGTCTGATTAAAGCATGTTTGCATTGTCAGGACTCCATGTTGGAGTTTGACGGCCAGGCTCTGGACCCAGCCATCGTGTCTGCCCAGCCAGTGAAAGCTCTGCAGACGGTTGACCTGCAGCAGATGGGTGGCCCTTCAAGTGAGTGATCCTAAAGGTGCAATAACACACTGGGTTATGGATAGCTTTTAAGAATGTACCCTTTTTATTTCCTCTTTTGTAGTCCACTCAGAACCCAGACTTCCTCAGACAAGTACTGTATCTGGACCACAGGAATCCTCCCAAGTAAGTGCAGGAAAAGCCCAGCTGAAGGTTAAACACTTAGTTCTTTTTAGTTGCCTGAAAGCATCAGTCAGTAAGTATTGAGATATATTTTAGGGATGACGAAGATGGTATTTCTTATCATCTGTGTTGTACAGAGTCATTTGAATATTGTATGGAAATAGCTGGAAGCTTTTAGTGTAATGATCGCAGCTCCCATCGCATCCGCTGACCTTTGTCATATTCCTTGTTTCCTTGCCTTTCAAATTTCCTCCTCCCTGCCTTCCCAGACCTCTATGTCTCTGTCATCTGAACAGTCTTCTGCCCCATGTTCCCTGTCTACCGCCTTCCCACCTGTCTCCAAACATATCCACTCCGGAGGCATCAATGTGAACGCAGCACCTTTCCAGTCAGTGCAAGCGGTATGCTTTGGGTTCATTTAAGCAGCAAATGCATTTGGACTTCAATAAATTCTACTGAAAACGTTGGATTGTGTCCAATTTAAGGTTTAGTCAGGGCCAGTGAAGAACATTTCAGGCCAGTAAACAAGCTTCATTTCCTAAAACAAAACCAAATGCTTAATTATCGTGTGACATCCTGACAGGAAACTGTTTTAACCCTTTCTGGATTCACAGATCTTCAGCGAGAATTATGCCGTGTGTATGTAAGCGAATAGATTTGAGATTTTTATATTGTCATTTCAGGTATTTAATATGAATGCACCTGTACCTCCACCCACTGACGGCCAAGCAGATGCACTGAAGCCATCCAGCCAATTTCCTGGTGGCTATGGCCAGGGCTTTACCAGCCAGTCAGAGAACACTGTAGAGCAGCCGGAAATGCCACAGGAAAGATTACAGTCAGGTGAGAGAGCACCCAGTACATTAAAGAGCACTTTACTGCAGCAATCATAAGATGGAGAAGGTAGCTTTAATATTTTAAAGTATGTAAGCTAGCCTGCTTTAGTGACCCATCCATTAGTTCATTACAGACTTCTGAGATGTTCTTAACTCTCTTTTATCAGTTGTTGGTGGATTCCAGCCTCAAGATCAGGTCATGCCATCAACAGTAAGTCATGATGATCCCTCTGCAGGGTCAGGGTTCGGGCCGTCCAGCCAGTCGTTTTACAGCAGCAGAGGTGCGCCCAGAGGTGGACCCAGAAACACCCGTGGCATTATGAATGGATACCGGGGCTCCTCAAATGGATTTAGAGGTACCACAGTCAAACTGTGTCAGAGTTGGAACAATTGTGGTTTTAATTACAGCACTCATTGCATCTGATCACATTGACTTCTGTAATCAGGTGGTTATGAAGGATACCGTGCTCCGTTTTCAAACGCTCCTTCCAGCAGTGGTTATGGCCAAACCCAATTTAACACATCTCGGGACTATTCCAACAGCAGCTACCAGCGTGTAAGACATGACTTCACTTCCAAAAACCTAATCAGTGTTTTTCTGTCACATGAGCTGGCTAACTTCTGTTTACCTACATTCATCCTTCCAGGAGGGATATCAGCAAGGCTACAAGCGGGGAACTGCCCAAGGATCAAGAGGCCTGTCCCGGGCCAACGCTCAAGCAATGCGATCCTAAAGGATCAAAAGAACCGTCCTGTTGCGCCACGTTAAAACATTCAGGATTTTTGAATGTGTTTGCCCAAGCTCACTTTTCTAACATTTAAGTTCTGATGGTTAATTTCATTTCAGGTTTTTAACTCCCGCCCTACTTATTAATCAGCCTGCTGACATTTAGATCCTCTAAATGTTCTTACTCAACATGCTCAAGTTCACCACATGTAGGACTCTCAGAGAGTCTGTGTCATGTAAAACTACAAATAGATGTTCCTGTAAACTTGAAAGAGTTCATTAATTTATTTTTTTTACAAAGTAAATGCAAAAAATTACCCTGCCACTGTCGATCTGAGTTCATGGGAATGGTTTTCTTGTACCATACTGTCGACGCTTCTCCCTTTTGATCCAATAATTTTCATAAGCATTTTTTTCCCCCCTTTTTTTAACCCACTGTTCTGTTGCGCCATAACCCATTTGTACACTGATGTTATTGGTTAAGACTGTTTCAATAAAGCTGTATCCTATAAAGCTGTGCTTAGTATTTAGTATTTTTAACTCGATAAATTATGTTGCCCTGAACGGTGAGCTTGATTGATGCCAAAAATATTTGAATGAGTGTCTATCGAAGGATGGATAAATACATCACTGGATAAAAAAAGACAACAGGAGAGGGAATAAATTCTGGAAATATATTTTCCTCCTCATACTTTGTATAGACCTTGAGAATACTTGCGTTCTGTTCCTTTCCACAGCAATAAGTCCCGTATTATACAATAAGAGTCACTATCAAGCAAGTATGATAAAAGGTAAACAGTTTTATTATCTTGAGCTGAATCTGTAGCATTGCCACATGACTTGTATGGAGCAGCAGGCATTCAGAAACCCGACCTGTATATTCTGTGCAGTATTTGAAAGAACATGACAAAAAAAAAATCATGAGCAAGGATGGAGTATGAAGTAACAAATCTGTCTTTACCTCAATAAGATGTATCATTGCTAAATTAAACATTCTCCAAAAAAGAAGAAGCATCAAATGGGAAAAACCAAGTATAATTGATGAAACAGCAGACTGGATATCGCACCAACTTAGCCAAACAAGCAGCCTTTAAAAAAAATGTTTATATATGTAAATTTAAACCAAATAAAATTCCACTTCCAGACAAAACTAATTCCTTCTGTTTGCAATATCATTAAAATTAACACATAATTATGGTAAACAACCTGTACACCTAAACTTCTTAAAATCTTTCTTAAATTAACAATTGTTCAATTTTACAAACATGGTACATACACATTTAAGTATAACCAGCTGTATTCAAAATAGTTACTATTCTTATTCTATGCGACTAATAAATTTTTAATACAAAAATCTTTCCAGGAGCATGCAGTAACTGTTTCCCTCCATGATGCTCAAGGGCACTTTGCCTGGATGGTCTTCCATGCTTCAACACACCTGAACTGAGTTAGTGGATAATTGAAAGGCCTCTGCAGAACCAGGTGAGACTGATCGAAGCAGCGACACAGGTAGTGCAGCAGATCAAATAACAAAAACATACTTAGCAATAAATCAAATGGAGATTTTGCAAGATTTTAAAGTTGTTCTCTCACTCTTACATTTATTTCTAGCACAGTTAACTGAACAAAAACATTACTAAAAAAGAAATCAAACAGCAGCTGCAGGGTGACTTGAAGATGACCAGCATTATGTGACATTGTTTAGGGCAGTAAATTTTAGGTAAACTTTTAACGACAATCTTCCCTTCACAGAAATATATATTTTCTAGATAGATCTGTCACAAATCAGATCAATGCATTAAAATGTACTTGCTTTTGAAATGAATATGTTCAGATTTCAGCTCTTTTGTTTTTCTTCCTGAACTTATCTGTAGAAAATCTTAAAAATGTTTTTTTTTTATCTAAAGAAGTTGGGAGGGTAGCCTAAAAGGCGATGCAAGAACAACAGAGAGAAGCCAAGAATGAATTTTTATATTTTAAAGCTCTTTAAAACCGTTACTGCACAAATCCAAGAAACTCCTCAATCAACTGTGACTGTATAGTCCACTGCATGCCAAAGCCACAGAAGAGACTTAAACACTGCTCTATATGGATGGTAAATATTCTTATTTCTTTGCACTTCTCTAGAATAATTATCAATACAGGTCATTGGTGGGTCATTTTCAATTCTGTTCATATAATCTGAAGATTGCTGCTATAAAATGTGTATCGGGGATAACAGATCTGATATATGCCAATCTTCATTTGTATGTAAAAACCTAAATGCTGGTTGTACCTGTTAAAGTGGTCTTAGGATCGAGGGACATCGCCCCTCTCTAAGTATGAGTTTAAGTACAGCGAAAGTCCGGTGTTGATTTTTTTGTTTTGTTTTGACACCGTTATGCCAGGTTATGCTGGCCTTGTGCAACATCCTGCTGGTTTGGCAGTTCACCGTGATGAGCCTGGGGTTGTCCTTGCTGAGGTAAGTCTTGATTGTGATGCTCTTGTGGCGTGTCCTGATGGTGTTGGGGTGTCTCCTGATGTCCTGGCGGGTGGGCTTCTTGATCAGGATGCAGTTGGTTGTCAGCTGCATGGACCTCAGGGACGGCGTTTCCTTCGACTGCAACATGAAAAACAGTTTTATATTCGCTGCCAAGGCAGGACATTTCAACAACAACAACAAAAAAAGTGCAATCAATACTTACCGTGAACGTCTGGAGGAGGATCTACTTTCTCTGACTTCAGTCGTTCCATATGTTCAACAGCCTGGAAAGAGTTTTGATTAGACTTTCTAATATTTGGAAATTGGAAGGCATATTGTTATTAGTAACAATAATGTTAAAAACAACATATGAAGATATAATGATAAAAAAAATTGGCATAGGGAAGATTATTTAAATTGGTCAAACTTTTCCTGTAATAATTGCACTCCAGAAATATCCAATTTGGAATGCTCTATTGTAACCAGCAAGAAACTATTTGTACCCTCTCTTTATCAGAAATTGTTGTTTTAAAATGGTTAGTTTTCTGGGGTATGTTTTTAATAAGGTTGCAGCAATTCCAGAGACTTATTGGTAGCTAGCTTTATCCATGTTCTTCTGAACAAAACATAGCTAATCATATCCTTAACATAGAGGTTTTTACTTTGTCATTATTTACATTCAAGAATGATTTCGTTAGCAAGCTTAGCGTATGTTAGCAAGCAGGTAATTAGCTAAAACTGGTAGCAATTGCTAACTATGACAAATCCCACCATCCTCATTGCAACTCATTTTTTCACCAACATGGAACATGGAACCCAGGTGTAGGGGATTTTCTCAGACTCTGTATCCAGTCCTTACCTGCTGGAGTTCAACTTTCTGTGCATTCAGCTGCTCCTGCTGTCGTTCCAGCTCCTCTCTCTGTTTTTGAAGATCAACAGTCCTCTGATTGAGGTCCTGTTCTTGCTGAGCCAGATGCTCCTCGAACTCTCTCATCTCCTCATCTGTATAAGCCTGATTCTGCTCCAGAGTCTGACCAAAAATACAGTAGGAAATCATTTCAACAGGTATGCATGTATGTTTATGCTAATCATTTTAGGAATAAGTACCTGCTTAATATTGCGACAGCCTCATGCTGTTTCTTACCTCCCAGCTATCTGGCTCCAGGAATTCCTTTTTCTTTGTAGCAACCAGAAACTCATCTAAAGACACCAACCTGTCTTTGTTGGAATCCACCTAAACCAGAAAGTTAGAACAGTGAGAATTTCAGGTCAGACTCGTTTCAAACGACAAGCTCATGGCATTGGGTTGAACATCAACACACAGACATCAAAAAAGAGGTAGACATAATTAACTTTGCCCATTAATATAAGCAGCCCAAACTTTATCATAGGGCTCCATAATGTTATGCTGCCACTTCATTAGGTACAGCCATTAAATTGGTTGTTGCCACAAACAGTGAATCAGCCAATCACAGGGCAGCAACTCGGTGAAAAGAGACATGTGTGGTCTTAAAGCAGATGGGATACAACAGCAGAGGATCACACCAGGTGCCTCTTCCATCTGCACCAGAAACGACACTATAACGCACAAAGACTTGCTAAAACATTAGATAATAACTTAGAGAAATGTCAATGTAATCATGTAAAACTTTTTTATTTTAAATTACAATTAATTACTTTTATGTTTTTTTTTTAATAGCCTGCTGAATCTATGCCACAAAGAATTAAAGCTGTTTGGAAAGAAAGAGGGTCTAAGCCAGTATGAGCATAGAAAAGAAGAAAAAACTTTTAAAATAAAATTGATGACCTCGTTCATAACATGCTCTCTCATCCGCAGCCTCTCCTCTTCCATCTCCACCATATCATCCTCTTCATTGGTGGGGTCATAGATTTTTTCCAGCTGAAATGATACAGTGAGACAGATTGTATTAAATCAGTCACTGAAAAGTAACATTTTTATATGCTGTGGCTTTACCTCCTTGGTGAACAATGCTTCAAGCTCTTGTTCATCGAAGAAACCATCTCCATTAGTATCTGCATTTAAAGGGAATAAAATGAAAGAAATGTATGCAAATTTCTTTGATTAAAAAAAAGAAACAGCATTAAATGAAAGGCTGATAATCCTATTTTACGAAGCGATTGCTGGTGAAAGGTTACCATGCAGGTTGAAAAAGGTCTTTGGATCAAAGTCCTCAGGGTCTAATCCATCAGCTTCCTCCCAAACCTCTTTTAGTTGATTTTGGCTGCCCTACATTATGACATTAAAACATAGCTCAGTTTATTTAGAACCATGTTGCAGACAGAAAAATAATTAATCAACTGTGTGAACACCATACTTTAATTGTAAAGCTTAAATCTTAAAACTAGAATATTGCAGCGTGCTATTAGCTTTTTATGCTTCTCCGGTCAATGCCACTCACTGGGTGGTTGACTTTAGGGTGATCCGCATGCTTCTTCTTCATCTCCTCATAGTGGTCCTCTTCTTTCTTTCTCTGCTCCTCATCCAGAGTTTTCAGGTGCTCCTGCCTGTCGTGCTCCTTCATCATCTCATACCTCTTAAACTCCTCATGCCTCTCTTTGTCGAAGTTTTCCAGATCACTCGTTGCCTGTAAGCATTTGAAAACATTTAGAGAGGTTAAAAATGTAACTTTTTAAATGCAGCATAGGCTCCCTTAGCAGTTAATGACCGTGACATGTGTGGTTTAGCCATCTAGTCTACAACGAATACTTGTATTCCTATTTTGTATTTCTTGTTGAGATTTCCTGAACAATTTATTATATTTCAACCATGCCATCTTTGTATGCATGTTGACATTTGAAAATAAACCTTGAAAATTAGATGTATCTGATTGCAAATCAAAATATATAATTAAAAACAGAATGTTTTTGTGCAACAACTTACTTTGAAGATATCTACTCTAAGGTGGATCTTTAGATAAGGTAAATAAGGTAAAGGTGAGTTATGTGACACAGGCAGTAGGGCAAACTAACAAGCAGCAGGTATGCACAGATAAGAGAGTTGTTTTTCACAGTTTCAGTAATTTGACTCAAGAGTGACAACGAAAGTGTGTGTGAGGCTGTTCAATTCTGACTCTGAAGAAGATGGTTTTAGTGAACAGAAGGAAAAGGAAGATGGCAATCTATGGCTTTTCCTGGTAGGCTACTGAAGCCACATTACAGGCACTGTTTGGAAAAATCATTTACCTTATGTATTTGTGTATATTACCTTTATACATTTCATTAAAAGGTAAAAAAAAAGTTTTTCCATGTAAATATCTCATTTTACCAACTGGACACCTGCTGCAGCTAACAGACTAGTGCAGGCCCTATATGTAAATTTTTTGAAACACTGGAAGTTTATAATGTTAGTGGATGTATTTAGTCATTTTATTTTGTTGGTGGGTATATCCAAGTCAACTCCATAATTCGGAAATTATGGTACTGTATGATTTATGTTCTATATGTGTGAGAAAATATTAGAGGGGCAGATATTACCGATTTAATGAGCCGATCCAGATCTTCAACTTCAAAGGTGTGTGGGTTCATGTGGTTCAGATGCTCAAACTGCTTGAGAAGAGCCTGGTGGTCCACAGCTATGTCTGTTCAAAAGGTAAATGTTTCAATATTTAAAATCAAGACAAAATATAAACACATTTCCCAACAATAAGAATAAATATTTTAAGGATGTAGCATTCAATTTAAAATGTAAAAGCATAAAAGTAATGTACAGTTTTGCTGAACCTCCTACCATTTCCTCCTTCCAGATCATGCTTGGCTTTAAGCAGAGTCCTCAGTCGGTTTACTTCCTGCCTTTTCAATTCATCTAGTTTTGTTCTGACATGATGGCTGACAAAGTCCAGTTCTTGAGCCAGCTTGCCTTGCTAAGAAAAAATCAAGGAAACCAGGAAGGACAGATGTTTCTCTGAGGAAGCATGTCTTAACACATTATAGATAATTTTGCTTCTAAATATGAGTTTAACAAAGTGCTTAGGTGGTGTTACATTGCATTTTCAAAGCATTATAACAGTATAACAGCCAAGCAAGAGAGACACAGCCTACCTTAATGTCTTCCATGTCTGTATTGTGCAGCTTTTCTCTGAAATGCTGATCTTTCTCAAGAAAATCAATGACTTCCCTGAGATAGCGGTCATAGTGGAGTCCAGTGTCCTGTAAAATGTAACAAAGTCGACGGTTAAATCTCTAACCAAACCAATACCGATTATATTCACTGCACAGGGCCCCATTACTTTTCTAATATTACTTTGTGTCATAAAGTAACAGATTATTTAAAAAGTGGGTGAACTAACTACTGTTAACTATGTTTTGCTTACATTTACAAGAAAAGAGGGCTCTGCCATGGCTTCAACATAA